>NC_134778.1:16260655-16298155 GCF_046742065.1 Oratosquilla oratoria | reverse complement strand
TAGCTCCTTTTTTAGGGTAGAAGCCCAAAGGGAAGGGGAAATAGAATGTACTTGGGAAAACAGTGTAGAGTATAGCATTAACGTAGAACAATGTACCAGTATAGGACAAAATATAATTTTAGGATATAATGTCGCTAGAGGACGAAATGTCACATTAGGATATAATATCATAGGACAAAATGTCGCAATGGGATGTAATGACAAAGGAGGACAAAAGATCACGATGGGAAGTAATGATAGTGGAGAACAAAATATCACGATAGGATGTAATGATAATGGAGGAGAAAATATCACGGTAGGATATAATGTCAGTGAAGGACAAAATTTAATTTTAGGAAGGGATACCGGACAGAATGTCAATGAAGGCCAAAATATCATGATAGGATGTAATGTCGCTAGAGGACGAAATGTCACATTAGGATGTAATGTCATAGGACAAAATGTCACAATGGGATGTAATGACAGTGGAGGACAAAAGATCACGATGGGAAATAATGATAGTGGAGAACAAAATATCACGATAGGATGTAATGATAATGGAGGAGAATATATCACGGTAGGATATAATGTCAGTGAAGGACAAAATTTAATTTTAGGAAGGGATACCGGACAGAATGTCAATGAAGGCCAAAATATCATGATAGGATGTAATGACAGTGGAAGACAAAAGATCACGATGGGATGTAATTATAGTGGAGGAAAAAATATCACGGTAGGATATATTGTCACTGGAGGACAAAATATAATTTTAGAAAGGGATGCCGGACATAATGTCACTGAACGACGGGAGGCCGGCGTGAATCACGGTGACGTAGGGGAACAAAATTTACAAAATAGATCGGATGACCGTGAACGACCAGATGTCCGTGATGGGGGAAATGTTAATTTTGATAGGAGAAATGTTAATGAGGCATTGAATGTCAATGAAGGACCAAATAATAATAATATAGAGCAAGGCATAAATAAAAAACAAAATGATAATATAAGACATGATATTGAAACTCAAAATGTGTCAAAAAGAAATAATCACGAGTTTCTTAAAACCATGTACTTTAATGCTCGTAGTATTAGAAACAAATTTCAAGAAATACAGGTGTATGTCAAAAGCGAAAATCTCGATATGATAGGAATAACTGAGACATGGTTAAATGGTACAGAGTTCGAAGCTGAGTTTAATATTGCGGGATTTAAACACTTTCATCAGGATAGAAACCACAAGAAAGGTGGGGGTGTTCTATTGTACGTTAAAAACAATGTTCATGCTTGTGTTTTAGAGAAAGTGAAACAGGATGCATATGACAGTTTGTGGGTTGAGTTAACCCAAACAAATGGACAAAAAATGAATATAGGTGTAATATATAGGCCAAAGACATTATCATTAGCAGACGACAAACTGTTATTTCAAGAACTGTCTAGTTTCTGCAACCGGGATTTATTGATAATGGGTGATTTCAATTTTACTGACATTGATTGGATGACCCTTGAACATGGCCATATAGGTAGTCGCTTGATTGATTTTCTTGGTGACAATTACTTAATTCATCATGTAAAAGAGCCCACAAGATATGGAAACTTACTCGATCTTTTGATCACTAGCCGCGAAAGCATGGTAACTGATGTAGAAGTCGGTGAATCTGTTGCAAATAGCGATCACAACTTAGTCAGATTCAAACCCCTAAACAATTTTAGAATAGATACTTGTGCTTCTAAAATACCCGATTTCAGTAAAACTCAGTTCATAGGACTACGTCAGGAGCTTCAGCTTACAGATTGGGAGGCAAAATTAAACGAAAGACCTGTAGATCAGATGTGGGAAATATTTCAAAATACGCTCACTAAGATGATTCAAACTTACATTCCTTTTAAGGACAGACGTCCCCCAAATCAGGCTAACCCAAAGTGGCTCGACAAAGAAACTGAAAAAAGTATTGCTAAAAAGAGACAGGCTTATAAGAAATATAAGTGCTCGGGTGCATGTAATGGCTATGAAAGTTATGTATCAATACAGAGAGATTTAAAAAAGACAATAAGAAAAAGAAAACGACAATACGAAATGAACATCGCTGATAAATCCAAAGAGAATCCCAAAGAATTCTATAGTTACATTAGAGATAAAAAAGGTTGTTAGGAATCACATTGGTCCACTATTATCTGCTGACGGTCAACTTGAATATTCAAATGAAGGAATGTGTAATATGTTAAACAATTATTTTAGCTCGGTATTCGTAAACGAAACACCTCAAAGTGAATTCCAAACTGAAACCTGTGAAAAGTCTAGGGTAAACTTACTCACTACGGTAAATATAACAAAAGAAAAAATTAAAAGGTGTATAGAAAAACTCAAGGTTAATAAAATACCAGGGCCTGACGGTTGGCATCCAAGAATCTTAAAGGAAATGAAAAATGAGATTGTTGTTCCATTAGAAATTATTTTCAAGAAATCCATCATATCCGGAGATGTCCCAAGAGAATGGAAGCTAGCTAACGTTACTCCCATATTCAAAAAAGGTGACAAAAAGAAACCAAATAACTATAGACCTATAAGTTTGACTTCAATCGTAGGAAAAATAATGGAAACTATCATCAGAGATGCTATCGAATATCATTTAGAAAGTAACCGTTTGATAAATGATAGCCAGCATGGTTTCAGACGGAAACGTTCTTGCGTGACTAACTTACTCGAATTCTACAACACAGTTATCTCGAATTGTGACAAAAGAAACAATATAGATTTAATATATCTAGACTTTGCAAAAGCTTTTGATACCGTCCCACACGAAAGACTACTTACTAAATTAGTTTTGCATGGAATAAGTGGTAGCCTATTAGGTTGGACTAGTAATTGGTTGAAAGGTCGAAAACAGAGAGTTGTTTTAAATGGAAAAACTTCTGGATGGAAAAGTGTTGCAAGTGGAGTTCCTCAGAGTTCCGTTCTTGGGTCACTTCTATTCATAGTATATATAAATGATATAGACCAGGGACTAAAATCTACTGTTTCCAAATTTGCTGATGATACAAAACTGTGCGGAGTGGCAAATGATCACTCAAACCAATTAGATATTCAAGAAGATTTAGATAAATTACAGCAATGGTCTGAAAGTGGCTAATGAAATTTAACACAAGTAAATGCAAGGTAATGCACATAGGTAAAAATAACAGTAAGTACGATTACAAGTTATTTGGAAATTCGTTAACAAAAGTGGATAGTGAAAAAGATCTCGGCGTAATTATCAGTAACGACCTCAAATCATCCAAGCAGTGTATTTCAGCCTCTGAGAAAGCAAATAAGATTCTGGGATTGATTGCGCGATCTTTTGATTTCAAAAGTCCATCACTCATTAACAAGCTATATAAATCGTTAGTTCGTCCACATTTGGAATATGCGGTTTCCGTATGGTCACCGAATCTCATTAAAGACATTGACAGACTGGAAAAAGTACAACGGCGAGCCACAAAACTGATTCCAAATATCAAAAATAAATCATACGAAAATCGTCTTAAGCACATGAATCTGTTTTCCCTAAAAAAGCGTAGGCTCAGAGGTAGTGCAATGTATTTCAGTTCGAAGCTTTAAGAATCATTTAGATAGATACCTAAGTAAGATGCTGTAATGATTATAATTTATGTTGTATTATTTGTTTTTGCTGTTATAATTTGTCTGTCTGATTTTCATTTATTATTAGTTATATGTCAATTTATTATCATTTACTATTTACCTGTTTGTTTATTATTTTAACTATACCTATGCATTTATTTATGTATTTTATTTGTTAGTTACATTATCATAGTTTTTATTTATTACTTTATTATTAATATGTTTTTTTTTTCTTTTGCATCCGACCTAGATATGGATCAAAAGGTCTCCTGTCGGCATGCTCCGCCTTTGTAATCCTTTGTAATGATAATAATAATAATAATAATAATAATAATAATAATAATAATAATAATAATAATAATAATAATAATAATAATAATAATAATAATAATAATAATAATAATAATAATAATAATAATAATAATAATAATAATAATAATAATAATAATAATAATAATAATAATAATAATGATAATGATAATAATAATAATAATGATAATAATAATAATAATAATAATAATAATAATAATAATAATAATAATAATAATAATAATAATAATAATAATAATAATAATAATAATAATAATAATAATAATAATAATAATAATAATAATAATAGTAATAGTAATAATGAATAATAATAGTAATAATTTACGGTTTATTGGGTACAGCAGCATTACTATGTAGTGTATGTGTGCGTGCGTGTGTGTGTGTAGCACCATCATTTTATGAAGACGTCTCTTCTTCCTCTTCTTCATCCTTTTCCTCCTCTTCCTCTTCCTCCTTTTCCTCTTCCTCCTCTTCCTCTTCCTCTTCCTCCTCTTCCTCTTCTTCTTCCTCCTCCTCTTCCTCCTCCTGGGACTTATGTGCAGTTTGACACTGCCATGCTTGTTGTTTACGATTGGTGTCAGTATCTGAGTTAGCAATATTCCAAGAACGAGACGGACGGTGGCTCCCAGAGAACAAGACGAGGCGGGGCACCCTCGAGAGCGAGGAAAGGAACGGAAGCCCCCAAGAACGAGGAAAGGAACGGGGGCCCCCGAGGAACTCGAAAAGAACGCTGGCCCCCGAGGAACTCGAAAGGAACGGGGACCCCCGAGAAACTCGAAAGGAACGGGGCTCCCGAGGAACTCGAAAGGAACGGGGGCCCCCGAGGAACTCGAAAGGAATGGGTGCCCCCGAGGAACTCGAAAAGAACGGGGGCCCCGAGAGCGAGGAAAGGAACGGGGGCCCCCGAGGAACTCGAAAGGAATGGGGGCCCCCGAGGAACTCGAAAGGAACGGGGGCCCCCGAGGAACTCGAAAGGAATGGGTGCCCCCGAGGAACTCGAAAAGAACGGGGGCCCCGAGAGCGAGGAAAGGAACGGGGGCCCCCGAGAAACTCGAAAGGAACGGGGACCCCCGAGGAACTCGAAAGGAACGGGGGCCCCCGAGGAACTCGAAAAGAACGGGGGCCCCGAGAGCGAGGAAAGGAACGGGGGCCCCCGAGAAACTCGAAAGGAACGGGGACCCCCGAGAAACTCGAAAGGAACGGGGCTCCCGAGGAACTCGAAAGGAACGGGGGCCCCCGAGGAACTCGAAAGGAATGGGTGCCCCCGAGGAACTCGAAAAGAACGGGGGCCCCGAGAGCGAGGAAAGGAACGGGGGCCCCGCGCGCGAGGCAAGGTACGGGGGCCCCCGTTGAACTCGAAAGGAATGGGGGCCCCCGAGGAACTCGAAAGGAACGGGGGCCCCCGAGGAACTCGAAAGGAATGGGTGCCCCCGAGGAACTCGAAAAGAACGGGGGCCCCGAGAGCGAGGAAAGGAACGGGGCCCCCCGAGAAACTCGAAAGGAACGGGGACCCCCGAGGAACTCGAAAGGAATGGGGGCCCCCGAGGAACTCGAAAAGAACGGGGGCCCCGAGATCGAGGAAAGGAACGGGGGCCCCCGAGAAACTCGAAAGGAACGGGGACCCCCGAGAAACTCGAAAGGAACGGGGCTCCCGAGGAACTCGAAAGGAACGGGGGCCCCCGAGGAACTCGAAAGGAATGGGTGCCCCCGAGGAACTCGAAAAGAACGGGGGCCCCGAGAGCGAGGGAAGGAATGGGGGCCCCCGAGGAACTCGAAAGGAATGGGGGCCCCCGAGGAACTCGAAAGGAACGGGGGCCCCCGAGGAACTCGAAAGGAATGGGTGCCCCCGAGGAACTCGAAAAGAACGGAGGCCCCGAGAGCGAGGAAAGGAACGGGGGCCCCCGAGAAACTCGAAAGGAACGGGGACCCCCGAGAAACTCGAAAGGAATGGGGGCCCCCGAGGAACTCGAAAAGAACGGGGGCCCCCGAGAGCGAGGAAAGGAACGGGGGCCCCCGAGAAACTCGAAAGGAACGGGGACCCCCGAGAAACTCGAAAAGAACGGGGCTCCCGAGGAACTCGAAAGGAACGGGGGCCCCCGAGGAACTCGAAAGGAATGGGTGCCCCCGAGGAACTCGAAAAGAACGGGGGCCCCGAGAGCGAGGAAAGGAACGGGGGCCCCCGAGGAACTCGAAAGGTACGGGGGCCCCCGAGGAACGCGAAAGGAACGGGGGCCCCCGAGGAACTCGAAAGGAATGGGTGCCCCCGAGGAACTCGAAAAGAACGGGGGCCCCGAGAGCGAGGAAAGGAACGGGGGCCCCCGAGAAACTCGAAAGGAACGGGGACCCCCGAGGAACTCGAAAGGAATGGGGGCCCCCGAGGAACTCGAAAAAAACGGGGCCCCGAGATCTAGGAAAGGAACGGGGGCCCCCGAGAAACTCGAAAGGACCGGGGACCGCCGAGAAACTCGAAAGGAACGGGGCTCCCGAGGAACTCGAAAGGAACGGGGGCCCCGAGGAACTGGAAAAGAATGGGGGCCCCCGAGGAACTCGAAAGGAACGGGGGCCCCGAGAGCGATGAAAGGAACGGGGGCCCCCGAGGAACTCGAAAGGAACGGGGGCCCCCGAGGAACTCGAAAGGAACGGGTGCCCCCGAGAAACTCGAAAGGAATGGGTGCCCCCGAGGAACTCGAAAAGAACGGGGGCCCCGAGAGCGAGGAAAGGAACAGGAGCCCCCGAGAAACTCGAAAGGAACGGGGACCCCCGAGAAACTCGAAAGGAACGGGGGCCCCCGAGAAACTCGAAAAGAACGGGGGCCCCGAGAGCGAGGAAAGGAACGGGGGCCCCCAAGAACGAAGAAAGGAGGGGCCCCCCGAGAACTCGAAAGGAACGGGGGCCCCCGAGAAACTCGAAAGGAACGGGGGCCCACGAGAAACTCAGAAAGGAACGGGGGCCCCCGAGAACGAGAATATGGACGGGGGCCCGCGAGAATGAGGAAAGGACGGGGGCCCCTGAGAACGAGGAAAGAACGGGGGTCCCCGAGAACGAGGAAAGGAAGGGGGCCCCCGACAACTCGAGAGGACGGGGGCCCCCGAGAACACGGAAAGGAACGGGGGCCCACGAGAAACTCGGAAAGGAACGGGGGCCCCCGAGAACGAGGAAAGGATGGGGGCCCCCGAGAACGAGAAGAGGACGGGGGGCCCCCGAGAACTCGAAAGGAACGGGGGCCCCCGAGAAACTCGAAATGAACCGGGGCCCTCAAGAACTCGGTAAGGAACGGGGGCCCACGAGAAACTCGGAGAGGAACGGGGGCCCCCGAGGAACGGGGGCCCCCGAGGAACTCGAAAAGAACGCTGGCCCCCGAGGAACTCGAGAGGAACGGGGACCCCCGAGAAACTCGAAAGGAACGGGGCTCCCGAGGAACTCGAAAGGAACGGGGGCCCCCGAGGAACTCGAAAGGAATGGGGGCCCCCGAGGAACTCGAAAAGAACGGGGGCCCCGAGAGCGAGGAAAGGAACGGGGGCCCCCGAGGAACTCGAAAGGAATGGGGGCCCCCGAGGAACTCGAAAGGAACGGGGGCCCCCGAGGAACTCGAAAGGAATGGGTGCCCCCGAGGAACTCGAAAAGAACGGGGGCCCCGAGAGCGAGGAAAGGAACGGGGGCCCCCGAGAAACTCGAAAGGAACGGGGACCCCCGAGGAACTCGAAAGGAACGGGGGCCCCCGAGGAACTCGAAAAGAACGGGGGCCCCGAGAGCGAGGAAAGGAACGGGGGCCCCCGAGAAACTCGAAAGGAACGGGGACCCCCGAGAAAATCGAAAGGAACGGGGCTCCCGAGGAACTCGAAAGGAACGGGGGCCCCCGAGGAACTCGAAAGGAATGGGTGCCCCCGAGGAACTCGAAAAGAACGGGGGCCCCGAGAGCGAGGAAAGGAACGGGGGCCCCCGAGGAACTCGAAAGGAATGGGGGCCCCCGAAGAACTTGAAGGAACGGGGGCCCCCGAGGAACTCGAAAGGAATGGGTGCCCCCGAGGAACTCGAAAAGAACGGAGGCCCCGAGAGCGAGGAAAGGAACGGGGGGCCCCCGAGGAACTCGAAAGGAACGGGGACCCCCGAGAAACTCGAAAGGAATGGGGGCCCCCGAGGAACTCGAAAAGAACGGGGGCCCCGAGAGCGAGGAAAGGAACGGGGGCCCCCGAGAAACTCGAAAGGAACGGGGACCCCCGAGAAACTCGAAAAGAATGTCCTTTTATCACCTTGTCAATTGTCATCCTTATGTATTTATGCTGAGTGACATTTTATCACCTGTTTCAATTTTCACCCATTTTATTTATTGTTTTTATTTTTTATTTATATTCTTGTTTCTTTGCAAGATAATCCTTACGTATTTACGTTGAGTGACCTCTCCTGTTTTCTATACTATTGTATTTAAGTTATACTTTGCTGTAACACCAAATATCCGGTCCTCATCAAGCCTACTGAGGACCCTTCCCAATTCCTCAAGTTGGGATCCTGGCGACAGGCACAGCTTGTAAAGGATGCAGTAGGACCTGTTGATGGCATCCGCCGAACACCATCCGGAGAATGGCTTATCAGCTGTACATCGGAGAAGCAGCAGGGCCAGCTCCTACGGACGGCGACCCTGAAATCAGTCCGGCAGCCACCCATGAAGATCATGACCAGAATACCCAGAACCATCGTAGTGGGAGTTGTGAAAGGTGTCCCCATCGACGACGATGCAGAGAAGCTTCTTAAGGCAGACTTGGAGGCCCAGGAACTACCCGTAGATTCAGTCCAGCGTCTCACTACAAGAGATGGCGTTGCAACCGGGTCAGTGAGAGTAGCCTTCCAAACGAACATCCTCCCCTCCACAGTGAAACTTGGGTACACCCTTCACCAGGTGGTTCCCTATGTCGCCCCCGTACGTAGATGCACCAGGTGCCAGCTACTGGGGCATACCAGGAAGGAGTGTCGACGCAAGGCTCCCCGGTGTGCTCGATGTGGTAAGGGTCACGCCACGCAAGACTGTAAGGAAAGTCAACTATTCTGCGTCAACTGCTGTGGCAAACACTCTGCAGCGTACCCCAACTGTCCGGAAGTAGCCATCCGGAAAATAGCGCATGAAGTGAAAAACCAGCGCTACACCCCCTTCGCAGAGGCTTTGGTCATCGCCAGGGAACGTTGGGAATCCCGTTTAAAGGATGAATGGGCGAAAGAGAGAGACTTCGCTGCTCCCCCCAAGAATTCAAAACCCCCGAAAAAGGAGGCAAATCTAAGGCTTCCCACCCCAACCACCGTCTCCTTGGACGTTTCATCTCCCACCGAAGTCGGCAAGACCACCGAGGAAAGAAAGAAACTCAGACCCAGGAAGAGGAAATCCAAGGCTTCCAAAACTAAAAACAAAGAGGCAGAACCATCCACAATGCCTACCCACCCCAGGGAAGAGGATGAGGGCATCCCCTAGATGATGGGGACAGCACCACTAGGCATACAAAAAGCAGCGAGACCACACACGAGCACACCTCGTCACCCTCCCCACCCCCACCCAACGACACACCCGCAGCCAGCACCATGAATTACCTCGTGGCCACCATTGAGTCCCTACAACGGGACCTGGCACGGTCCAACCCACAGGCAGCCAAGCTATTAGATGGGATCTTCGTGATCCTAAAATCCATCTCAGAGATCACAAATAATGGAGGTAATTAAAATTATGCAATGGAACTGCAGGGCGATTAACACCGCCCGAGACCTCCTAGTGCAGCACCTTGCAGGAAGCTCCTATCAGGTACTTGCACTACAATCCCTCCACACCTCTCCCCACCAGTTGCCAACCCTGCCAGGGTATCACTACCCTCCCTTCTTCGCAACCGACGACTCCGGCAAGGTTCGAACCGCCACGTTCGTAGCCTTAGGACTGGCCGCCCGTGCTGGGTCACTTCCAGGCTCCCCCCTAGAAGAAGGCTACGGGGTGGTATCCTCCGTTTCTTTACAAGATGGCCGGTCAGTACACATACTCAACTTTTACAACCCAACCACGTCGCTTAAATTCGAGTGGCTGGGAACCCTCCCGGACAATTGGATCGTGGTAGGTGACTTCAACAGAAGGGACGCCCTTTGGGAGGACGGATACCCCCGCTCCTCACCAGAATTATGCTCCCAACTAGACGCGGCTGACATCGTCCTTCTTAACGATGGGAGACACACTAGGCTACCTGACTGCCCAGAACATGGTACCTCAGCCTTAGATCTCTCTTTCGCATCCCCAAACATTGCGGGGATTACGGAATGGGCGGTCCAGGACGACCCTTTGTCCTCCGACCACCTCCCCATCACCGTCACCTTACACCTCACCCCCACTACCCACCCCCCGCCATCTCAAGCAACTTTCAACCTGGGAAAAGCGGACTGGACGACCTTTCAAGCCCACCTAGCCGACGCCCACCTCAAACTCGAGCTCACCCGCCCGATAGAGGAATTAAACACCCTCTTCA
Organism: Oratosquilla oratoria; assembly: GCF_046742065.1. Taxonomy (NCBI): domain Eukaryota; kingdom Metazoa; phylum Arthropoda; class Malacostraca; order Stomatopoda; family Squillidae; genus Oratosquilla; species Oratosquilla oratoria. The sequence goes on along the minus strand of NC_134778.1, from coordinate 16,287,742 downwards.
CGGACATTGTGCTCGAGGCGGCCCGGCTAGCCATCCCAGTGACTGGCGGTAAGCACGGAAGACGCGGCCATCCATGGTGGACGGAGAACTGCAAGGAGGCTGTTGAAAAGAAAAAACTGGCCTATCAGCGGTACAGGAGGGAGGGCTCGGAGTCCGCCCATATCGCAATGAAACAGACCAAAGCTCTGTGCAAGAAGACCATTGCTCAAGCAAAACTGGACTACTGGAAAAACGTCAAGAAGGACAAGCTGGACCTCACCGAAGCATGGAAGAGGTTCAAGGAAATTAAGAGTCACTACAGCCCCCCCGATGATGACCTCAAGGCTCCCGATGGGAGGGTGTTGCGCACAGCCGAGGATAAGGCAGAGGGGCTCCTCCACCACTTTGCCAGCGCGAGCTCCTCAGCTAGCCTCCCCGCTGAGAAGCGCAACTTCCGGGCAGCCCATGATGACCTTGTGGACCTCTCCCCCCCCAAGGGAGAGCACACGGACCTCTCGCTCTTCGAGCTGAAGTGGGCTCTCAGGGCCATTAAGGCCACCAAGAAATCCCCAGGTGCAGACAAAATTGTGTACCCACTTCTGCGACACCTCCCTCCCGCCCTCCAGCAATCCTTGTTGGCGATCTACAACAAATGCTGGAGAGAAGGCTTGGTACCACTGGCATGGAAACATGCAATTGTGGTCCCCATTCCCAAGGCGGGAAAACAGAGGAACCTGGTGGAAAACCACCGGCCCGTGGCCCTCACCTCCCACGTCGGAAAGGTCTACGAACGTATCATCCTGAACCGCCTAAGCCACCATGTGGACTCAAACAAGTGCCTCCCGAAGCTTCAAGCAGGGTTCAGGAGGGGTAGAAGCGTAACGGATCACGTCGTGAAGCTCGCCGAACACATCCGGCGAGCCCGAAGGCAGAGAAGAATTCTTCACACTTGTTTCCTGGACATCTCCAAGGCTTTTGACACCGTTTGGCACACAAAGCTCCTATTGAAGCTGAAGTCCATAGGGGTCTCCCCGGCAATCTTCAACTTCGTGAACTTCGTGAAGTCGTTTCTCGCCGGCAGAACAATTGCGGTTCGGTGGAAAGGGATCATCAGTTCGCAAGCCAAAATCGACATGGGGGTCCCCCAGGGCTCCGTCGTCGCCCCCCTACTCTTCACCCTGCTACTAGCGGGGGTGGGAGAGGGGGTGAGACATGACACCATAGTCACTGCCTACGCGGACGACATAGCCCTCTGGAGGAAGTCCAGGTACCGACGGCCAAAGAAGAACTCTGCAAACCATCGGGCGGAGGTAAGGGTATTTCAAGAGCAAGTGGACGTGGTCGTAAACCATCTCATGGACCTTGGATTCACCCTCTCCGGGACCAAAACTGTATACATGCCGGTGCACAGCAAGGGTTATAACGCAGGTCAGTATCCGGACTGGAATCAAATCACGGTCTGCGGTACTGCTGTGAAACCCGCTGCCTCCGTCCGCTACCTGGGGGTCACCTTCCAGCGGGACGGCCTTTGGAACGAGCACCTGAGACTAGCCTGTCTCAGTGCCAGACGGGCGCTCAATCTCGTCAGAGTCATCCGTCGGGAGAAATGGGGCCAACGCAGGGAAACTCTGATTCCCATCATTCAGAGCCTCGTGCGTTCCCGCCTTCTCTTCGGCGCCCCCGCTCTCCACGACCTCCCTCCGACGGCCGTGCAAAGAATGGCTCGGGTAGAGTGCCAAGCGCTCCGCCTAGGGCTAGGACTAGCAAAGTCGGTTCCCCAGGCCCAAATCTACAATGAAGCCGGCCTACTACCACTCAGGCATTGCCTAAAGAAGGGTGCCTGTACATACCTATTCAGCTCTGCAAGGGTACCTAACTCCACAGATGAAGAGATGGATGAGAGCTGGAACTCAGCCTCCACCCCCGTTCCCGTTCACGGCCTTCCCTTTACAGTAAGGGACATCTGCAAGAAGGCCAAAATCCAACCTGGCCAACGCCGGAGGATTGCCCAGTGCCAGGTGGACCCCTTCCCTCCGTGGGCCCTCACCCCTCCTGAGGTGGAGCTTAACCTTCCCGGGCTTAGCCGTCGAGACGACCCACACACGCTTGCAGCGCGAGCAAGGGAGCAGATTGCGCTCAAATACCGTGACGACCTGCTGATATATACAGACGGATCAGTGTTCGAAGATGGACGCTCAGGAGCAGGCATCTACCTGTACAACACAAAGGAAGCTCACCCAGTGAAACTACCCCCCACCTCCATCCTCACGGCTGAGCTCGTCGCCATCAGAGAGGCAGTGCAAATTGTACTCGCCCTTCCCCACCCACCACCGCAGGTAACGGTGCTATCAGACTCGAAATCTAGTCTAATAGCTATCCAGAACGGCAGCTGTGCGTCACGTCCCGCCATCCTTAACGACGTCCTGTGCCTTCTAACGGAGGCCGGCAGGGCAGGAGTCCACTTCCGATTCCAATGGGTCCCCTCGCACGTGGGCCTCCTTGGCAACGAGATGGCAGACAAAACTGCCAAAACAGGTGCCACATTGCCTAACAGCAAAGTCACCTCAATCCAACCCTCTGCACATGACTTCTTTTGCAAAATTGACCGCGCTGCCTGGGACATCTGGAAATTGGAGTACCACTCTACTGCTGTTGAACGTGGATGGCTCCTTAAGACCTGCCTTGGACCGACCCCCCCTACCTTCTCCTCTCTACCCCCGTACATTGCGGCAACAGTCAGCAGGATACGGGTGAATCACTGGCGGACCAAATATACCACTTCCCGCTGCACCTGTGGCGCGGAAGTATCTTTCAAGCACTGCCTCTTCTTGTGCCCCGAATTGGAAGCCCACTTCTGGCCCCTAAGGTCAAACTTCAATGACCCTGCCACAGCCCTCGAACGCCTCATTGCGGACTCCTCCTCCAAAGTCGACCTCCTCGTCCTTGCAGCCAACCTCGTCTGCTCCTCCCCAGTCGGGGGACTGCTGTAAACACCCCGACCACCCCCACATGCACCCGCATGCCCACAAGCGAAAATCAAAACTCTTACCCAATTACACAACTTCTCAAATTACCCCAACACTTCCCTAACATCTCCAAATACACTATTTGAAGCCACCCAGAAACTACAAGCCAGTCCCTAAATCGGCTAGCTCCGCTGGGACTAAAATCACAAAACTTGAACTTGAACTAACACTATGTACTTTGAAAATGTCTTAATAGACGAAAACGTTCAGTATTCCGATCTTTAATTTCCTCGTGGTTACAAGCAAAAATCTTTATTCACGTGTTTTTTTGTGATTACTGTTGCATATATATATACATATATATATACATATATATATAAATATATACATACAAATATACATATATATATATATATGTATATATACATATATATATGTACATACATATATATGCATATATATATATGTATATATATATGTATAGATATATATATATATATATATATATATATATATGTCTATATATACATATATATATATATACATATACATACATATATTGTTACGGGCGGGCTGGTTAGTGAAGACACGTTACGTATAATGGATAAGCGCTTAAGAACCAGCTCACTTCTAGAAGCCACTGTAGGACTGAACTATCTGGTCAGGGCCTAGATAATTCGTAAGACTAGAAGTAAAGGTAACAAAGAAGATTCCAGGAAAGGAATATTAAACTAGCGATAAAACTAGTAAACGAAATTATTAATATGGAAAATATTTACAGGCAATCAACACAAAAGAGAATGGGCAGTAGGGTCAATGGGACCGTTACATGATTATAAGAATATGGAACTTATCGTTCAAATAAGAAACACAAGATACGTATACAATATGGTACTATCTAAGTACAAAGAGATCAGGAACATGCATCAAAATAAGTAATAAGTACAAATATAAGTAAAGTAATGCAATGTATATCAGACACGTAATGTAGGCAAAAAGGGTGATCACTTCACACCAATCGTCTCATGAGTCTAAACTTCCAGTTTTTATCAAGAGATAAGATATGCGAGAAAATGACGAGGAGTGAGCAATTTCCACCGCTTATATACCATTGGACCGGAAGCGGAATACTTCCGGGTGAGTGTTCGGGAGAGCGACGAAAGGAGGGGAGGAGGGTAAGTTAACACACGTCAACATGGGTAGTTTTAAGACCCTCGACTCGCTTGAACAATCTACTTATTTAGTAACTGTCAAATCTGTGCGCTCCGAACTATTCAGGATTTCGCTTGTCTGTTTGTTCTACAAGAGTGCGCACCTTTCTCCGCACGTAGGCAAGATTACATATAGTGGACGGGCGTTACTGCTTAACATTGTTACAATACATACATAGACAAGAAATATGAACATAGTTATGTAATACAAAGGAACACAATTCTATAACATAATTACACATATGACGTAATATCTAATATTACGTTACAATATACATAGTGTAAATGGGCAGGAGGTTTTCCCTCAAGCATACTTCATTAAAATGAATGGCAAGCTTGTTATGACAGAGCTTCTTGTCGTATTTTTCTCTCTTTCTTAGAGTAATCTTGCCTTCTGTAGGCAGTAACCTTAATAAATCTCCGTATGTCATGTTGTGGAATAACATACATAAATTATGTATGTTATTCCACAACATGACATACGGAGATTTATTAAGGTTACTGCCTACAGAAGGCAAGATTACTCTAAGAAAGAGAGAAAAATACGACAAGAAGCTCTGTCATAACAAGCTTGCCATTCGTTTTAATGACAGAAAGATGGTAAGGTTACTATTTCCTCTGATTTACAACCCCAGTTATTAGCTGAAACCACCAAAAGGCGCAGCCACAAAAATAGTTCCCTCCTCACTCCACAACTCAAACAAGCCGCCTCTGAGTTACGCAATAACCCTAACCTCGTCATTCGACGAGCTGATAAGTCCTCCATTTATGTCTTACTTAACAAAGAAGAGTATTTCTCTAAAATTAACCACATCCTCTCCGACACTTCTAAATTCAAGAAAATTTCTAGTGATCCCACCAACAAACTTAAGGTTCAGGTTAACAAACTCATCGCTGTTAATAACGCAGTCGTCGACCATCTGCACATCCCTCCCATTACCGGTGAATTCTCCCCAGGCTATATTTACGGCAACGTCAAAACTCACAAGCCGAACTCCCCTCTCCGCCCGATCATCTCACAAATTACTACACCTACATATGGACTCGCCAAACAGCTCAGCCATATCATCACCCCTTTCATTCCTAAGAAATACTCCATAAAATCATCTGATGATTTTATTGACATACTACGCAGCAAGCAACCCCAAGGAATTATGGCTTCCCTCGATGTGGAATCGTTATTTTCCCATGTTCCTATTCTTCCCACAATAGATATAATCCTGAATAATGTGTACCGTCACCCTGAATTACATCCCCCTAAGATCCCGGAGGAAATACTGAAGCTTCTTCTCCTAGCCTGTACAACTGAAGCACCCTTTCGAAGCCCATCCGGCCAGCTATATCTACAAGTGGAAGGAGTCGCAATGGGTTCACCTTTAGGGTGTACCTTTGCCGAATTCTACATGTGTGATTTAGAAAACAAAGCCTTACAAGACCCCGTCCTAAGACCCTTTTCCTACTGTAGATACGTCGACGACATTTTTACTGAAGTTCGGAATGAGTCCCACCTGAAAGACCTACAGCTAGCCATGGAAGCAGCCTCCGTACTACACTTCACATATGAACTTAATATACACAACAAAATTCCCTTCCTTGACGTCTTCATCCACACTCAAGATAACAAATACACGACCACTGTTTACAGGAAAAACACTGACACCGGAAGATGCCTGAATGCAGCGAGCGAGTGCCCCCAGAGGTACAAACTCAGTGTCATTCGGGCATACCTCCGACGCGCATATAAAAACTGCTCTTCCTGGGAAAATTTTCACTCTGAAATAATGCGCGTTAAACAAATCCTCATTAACAACGGTTTTCCCAACTTTCTCATTGACAAAGAGACGAGACTTTTCATCACACGCAACACAACACAACACGGACAAAACAACACACATTCCACACACACAGTTTATTACAAAAACCAAATGACACCAGCACACAAAACAGACGAACGTGTCCTCAAAGACATCCTCGCACGTAACGTCACATGCACCAACCCACACGACAAATTGACCCTCATCATATACTACAAAAACACAAAAGTCTCTAACCTTATCATGAAAAATAACATGACTAAAAACAACTCTCTCCTTAAACAGACAAATGTAGTATACCAATTCTCCTGCCCTGAAGAAGGTTGCAAACTTCTTCCCAATGCTTCTTACATTGGCGTTACCACTACCTCTGTGAGCAGGAGACTCACAATGCACGCCCGCGAAGGAAGCATACGCAAACACATGACACAAACACACAACAAAACTCCAAGCAGACAAGATTTAGTCAACAACACAAAAATACTTAAACAATGTAACAACACCAAGAAACTACACATCTTAGAAAGAGTCTACATTACACAATACACTCCTATCATTAATATACAGACAGACACAATTAGTACCTTACAACTACACAGCGAGGCTGCGTGGCAACAAGGCCCAAACGTCCGGCTACCGTGACCAGCGTCCAGCGACGTCCTGGTGATACGAAGACCTCACCTCCGTCCAGTACCTGACTCCTAACTCTCCTAGTTCCCCCCTTTTTACTTGTATTTAAACTCCTGTTCTGTATATGTAATCTCACTTACCTGAAGATGGTTGGATGACTCAACCGAAAGCTTGTATTTATATTTTGTGTTACAATAACATCATGGATCTCGGAAGTATTGTGTTTGACCTCCCCTCAAGAATCAAACAAACGATTAGAAAAATTGAGAAAATCACTAAGAAGATAGTGGATATTGAATTAGCTCTGGTCTTCAATCGAACATGTCTACAAGAAAACTTACTGCCCATTTATACTAATATATATATATATATATATATATATATATATATATATATATATGTATATGTACACGCACATACACATATTATATACATATATATATGTATATATATATATATATATATATGTATGTGTGCATATATACATATGTATATATATGTATGTATGTGTGTATATATATACATATATATGTATATATATACATATGTATATATATATATATATATATATATATATATATATATATATATATACCTTTTTTAAACCAAAAATCACTTTTAATTCCATGCCATCGCAGTCGAGACTGAAGAATCGCCCGATGGAGGCATCCGTTGGAAATTGAAACGTGGACGAGCGTATTGGTTTAAGTCACTGTAACTTTGTTACGGGTTAGCTGGGTTCGAATCCTCGGCTCGTCCACGTTTCAATTTCCAACGGATGCCTCCATCGAGCGATTCTTCAGTCTCGACTGCGATGGCATGGAATTAAAAGTGATATGTGGTTGAAAAAAGATATTAATTGATCACTGGGAACCATTCAGTGTACATGTATATATATATATATATATATATATATATATATATATATATATATATATATATACATATATGTGTGTGTGCGTGTGTGTGTGTGTGTGTGCGTGTGTGTGTGTGTATATATATATATATATATATATATATATGTGTGTGTGTGTGTGTGTGTGTGTGTGTATGATGAGATGGACGAATGGGGTAAAAGGGGATTTGGGGAAGAGGGGAATGTCTGTTGAGGAAGGACGGGAGAAGACAGGGGTGAATGGAGAATGGTTGTATATGGATGATATGATCCATGAGGTGGAATGGGTGGGGGGTGGGAGGTGAGGGACTATGTATGAGAAAAATTTGACGCAGCCCAAAAAGATTTCTCCCCGTCTTCTCCTTTTCTGTGTGAGGGGACGGAGAGGAGGGGCGGGGTCGCCGATTTAATGAAGCGGTCTTGCTGTGGATGTGTTGTGTATTATGACACTGCTTCTGACCCAGGGTAGTGGACAAGATGCAGGGATGACCCGTCATCCAGGAGATACCAAGATAAGAGGGAGGAAAGGGGGTGGAGGGGGGATGGAGTGTGATAGGGATGGAATGGGTGGGAGTGGTTTTTATGCTTTTGTTTTTTGGCTACCTCCCTTGTAAGGGGGAAAAAGCCTTTGGTATATGTATATATATATATATATGTATATATATATATATATATATATATATATATATATATGTATATATAAAAAGATCGCCTTCCTGATAAGAGAGTTACAACATATAAACATACATGAAATGAACACCAAGGAAAAATACATTTACATAGTTCCGATAAAAAAAAAAAAAAAAAAAAAAAAAAAAAACGAGACAGGACCATGTGTCCGTTGTCATGGTACATTCCTGTGTCTCGTTACTAAGCGTCGTAATGGTTTTACATCATCGTAATGGGCGTGATTGGAAGGTAACAATGAGGAAGATGTCGTGACAATGGGGTTATCTCGTGTCGTAGTGTTACGACTACGCAGATACAATATGGCGGCGTGTCCGAAGCTGTTGAAACTCGGTATAAAGGGAGACTGCATAAAGGGATTGTTGGTGCATTCGAGTGCACAGCAACTCGGTATGTCCAGTGAATAAATACCATAGGTTCCAAGAATCAATACCAAGGACAAATATTGATCGCGTGTGGAAATTATTTGGCCACAAAATGGCTCCCTAGGTCACATGACTGATATTGATTGTATCGTCAGTTTTAGAGTTTTCGTCGGCGATGACCAGTGCTTCTATCCCTGGGGACAGTTGTTGCAAGAAATGCCGGTATGCTTTTGTACTTGCCCTTAAGAATCATTCATTCTGTACTAGCGTGCGCACGCGCATGCATTGGCTACTCTACGTCAGATCTTGGTGGTAGCAGCAAACTTCAACGGACCACCTATTGTGTGATCTGAACCGCGGTCAAGTTGGCTCGACCCAAAGTTCAACCGCCGAGAACACCTGCATCTCAACCGGCAGATTCAACCATGTAAATGATATTAGTTATTATAAAACATATTTTATTGTATATAGAAAAATATATAGAGTTAAAATAAAGACTGAGTGTCCTTATTCAGTTCCATAATGCAAATATTTGTAAATAGAGAGAAAAAAGATGTTTAGAATTGCAAGTTTAATATACGGTTGGCAACTGCCACACATTTTCTTCATCATCTCCGTTGATGGAAACCATTAGTCACGGAGGCGACGCAATAAAGAGAAGAACCAAAAAGTAGTTTATCTCGAACGCCTCCAAACAATGTAGAACAACACTAGTCTACACAATATCGTGGCGAAGAGGTGGTACAGAGGTTGAAAGCGTATTAGCAGAATGAAGGGATAATAGAAGTTAAAAGTAATCAGCATTTATATATCTTATTTATTCTATTTTTTTTTATTTCATTCCTGTTTGTTTTATTTGTTTATTTATTATTATTGCTTTTGTTATTATTATTATTATTATTATTATTATTATTATTATTATTATTATTATTATTATTATTATTATTATTATTATTATTATTATTATTATTATTATTATTATTATTATTATTATTATTATTATTATTATTATTATTATTATCATTGATATTATTATTATTATTATTATTATTATTATTATTATTATTATTATTATTATTATTATTATTATTATTATTATTATTATTATTATTATCATTATCATTATTATCATTATCATTATCATTATTATTATCATTATTATGATGGACTGGCTGGTGAGGGTATTTAATGTTTGCTAGAGAGAGGGTAGAGTGCCGGAGGACTGGAGGAGTGCCTGTATAGTTCCATGTTACAAGGGAAAAAGGGACAAGTGTGAGTGTAGTAGTTTCAGAGGGATTAGCTTGTTAAGTGTAGTTGGGAAGGCTTATGGGAAGATCTTGATTGAGAGGATTAGGAGAGGAACAGAGGGAGTAATTGGTGAGGAACAGTGTGGATTAAGGACAGGTAGAGGCTGCGTAGATCATATTTTTGTGGTAAGACAGATATGTGAGAAAGCTATAGGAAAAGGTAAGGATGTTTTTAGGGCTTTTATAGATCTAGAAAAGGCTTATGACAGGGTAGACAGGAAGGCACTGTGGGAGGTACTGCAGATATACGGGATAGGAGGAAAGCTTCTAGGAGCTGTCAAGAATTTTTACAAAAGTAGTAGAGCATGTATCAGGATTAGAAATGGAGAGAGTGAGTGGTTCGAGGTAAAGGTGGGACTTCTTCAGGGATGTGTTATGTTGCCCTGGCTGTTCAACTTATACATGGATGGGGTGGTGCGAGAGGTAAATGCAAGGGTGGTGGGTCAGGGATTAGAGATGGTTAAAGAAAATGGAGAAAAGTGGGAGGTGAGCTAGCTATTGTTTGCGGACAACACTGCATTTGTAGCAGGATCGGAGGAGGGATTGAGGAAGTTAGTGAAAGAGTTTGGGAGAGTGTGTGAAAGAAGAAAGTCGAAGATAAATGTGGGTAAAAGTAAGGTGATGAGATGTGCAAGGGGTGAAAGTGGCAGCAGACCATGATATAGACCATGGACTAAAATCTACTGTTTCCAAATTTGCTGATGATACAAAACTGTGCGGAGTGGCAAATGATCACTCAAACCAATTAGATATTCAAGAAGATTTAGATCAATTACAGCAATGGTCTGAAAGTGGCTAATGAAATTTAACACAAGTAAATGCAAGGTAATGCACATAGGTAAAAATAACAGTAAGTACGATTACAAGTTATTTGGAAATTCGTTAACAAAAGTGGATAGTGAAAAAGATCTCGGCGTAATTATCAGTAACGACCTCAAATCATCCAAGCAGTGTATTTCAGCCTCTGAGAAAGCAAATAAGATTCTGGGATTGATTGCGCGATCTTTTGATTTCAAAAGTCCATCACTCATTAACAAGCTATATAAATCGTTAGTTCGTCCACATTTGGAATATGCGGTTTCCGTATGGTCACCGAATCTCATTAAAGACATTGACAGACTGGAAAAAGTACAACGGCGAGCCACAAAACTGATTCCAAATATCAAAAATAAATCATACGAAAATCGACTTAAGCACATGAATCTGTTTTCCCTAAAAAAGCGTAGGCTCAGAGGTAGTGCAATGTATTTCAGTTCGAAGCTTTAAGAATCATTTAAATAGATACCTAAGTAAGATGCTGTAATGATTATAATTTATGTTATATTATTTGTTTTTGCTGTTATAATTTGTCTGTCTGATTTTCATTTATTATTAGTTATATGTCAATTTATTATCATTTACTATTTACCTGTTTGTTTATTATTTTAACTATACCTATGCATTTATTTATGTATTTTATTTGTTAGTTACATTATCATAGTTTTTATTTATTACTTTATTATTAATATGGTTTTTTTTTTCTTTTGCATCCGACCTAGATATGGATCAAAAGGTCTCCTGTCGGCATGCTCCGCCTTTGTAATCCTTTGTAATGATAATAATAATAATAATAATAATAATAATAATAATAATAATAATAATAATAATAATAATAATAATAATAATAATAATAATAATAATAATAATAATAATAATAATAATAATAATAATAATAATAATAATAATAATAATAATAATAATAATAATAATAATGATGATGATAATGATAATAATAATAATAATAATAATAATAATAATAATAATAATAATAATAATAATAATAATAATAATAATAATAATAATAATAATAATAATAATAATAATAATAATAATAATAATAATAATAATAATAATAATAATAATAATAGTAATAGTAATAATGAATAATAATAGTAATAATTTACGGTTTATTGGGTACAGCAGCATTACTATGTAGTGTATGTGTGCGTGCGTGTGTGTGTGTAGCACCATCATTTTATGAAGACGTCTCTTCTTCCTCTTCTTCATCCTCTTCCTCCTCTTCCTCTTCCTCCTTTTCCTCTTCCTCCTCTTCCTCTTCCTCTTCCTCCTCTTCCTCTTCTTCTTCCTCCTCCTCTTCCTCCTCCTGGGACTTATGTGCAGTTTGACACTGCCATGCTTGTTGTTTACGATTGGTGTCAGTATCTGAGTTAGCAATATTCCAAGAACGAGACGGACGGTGGCTCCCAGAGAACAAGACGAGGCGGGGCACCCTCGAGAGCGAGGAAAGGAACGGGAGCCCCCAAGAACGAGGAAAGGAACGGGTGCCCCCGAGGAACTCGAAAAGAACGGGGGCCCCCGAGGAACTCGAAAGGAACGGGGACCCCCGAGAAACTCGAAAGGAACGGGGCTCCCGAGGAACTCGAAAGGAACGGGGGCCCCCGAGGAACTCGAAAGGAATGGGTGCCCCCGAGGAACTCGAAAAGAACGGGGGCCCCGAGAGCGAGGAAAGGAACGGGGGCCCCCGAGGAACTCGAAAGGAATGGGGGCCCCCGAGGAACTCGAAAGGAACGGGGGCCCCCGAGGAACTCGAAAGGAATGGGTGCCCCCGAGGAACTCGAAAAGAACGGGGGCCCCGAGAGCGAGGAAAGGAACGGGGGCCCCCGAGAAACTCGAAAGGAACGGGGACCCCCGAGGAACTCGAAAGGAACGGGGGCCCCCGAGGAACTCGAAAAGAACGGGGGCCCCGAGAGTGAGGAAAGGAACGGGGGCCCCCGAGAAACTCGAAAGGAACGGGGACCCCCGAGAAACTCGAAAGGAACGGGGCTCCCGAGGAACTCGAAAGGAACGGGGGCCCCCGAGGAACTCGAAAGGAATGGGTGCCCCCGAGGAACTCGAAAAGAACGGGGGCCCCGAGAGCGAGGAAAGGAACGGGGGCCCCCGAGGAACTCGAAAGGAATGGGGGCCCCCGAGGAACTCGAAAGGAACGGGGGCCCCCGAGGAACTCGAAAGGAATGGGGGCCCCCGAGGAACTCGAAAGGAACGGGGGCCCCCGAGGAACTCGAAAGGAATGGGGGCCCCCGAGGAACTCGAAAGGAACGGGGGCCCCCGAGGAACTCGAAAGGAATGGGTGCCCCCGAGGAACTCGAAAAGAACGGGGGCCCCGAGAGCGAGGAAAGGAACGGGGGCCCCCGAAAAACTCGAAAGGAACGGGGACCCCCGAGGAACTCGAAAGGAATGGGGGCCCCCGAGGAACTCGAAAAGAACGGGGCTCCCGAGATCGAGGAAAGGAACGGGGGCCCCCGAGAAACTCGAAAGGAACGGGGACCCCCGAGAAACTCGAAAGGAACGGGGCTCCAGAGGAACTCGAAAGGAACGGGGGCCCCCGAGGAACTCGAAAGGAATGGGGGCCCCCGAGGAACTCGAAAAGAACGGGGGCCCCGAGAGCGAGGGAAGGAATGGGGGCCCCCGAGGAACTCGAAAGGAATGGGGGCCCCCGAGGAACTCGAAAGGAACGGGGGCCCCCGAGGAACTCGAAAGGAATGGGTGCCCCCGAGGAACTCGAAAAGAACGGAGGCCCCGAGAGCGAGGAAAGGAACGGGGGCCCCCGAGAAACTCGAAAGGAACGGGGACCCCCGAGAAACTCGAAAGGAATGGGGGCCCCCGAGGAACTCGAAAAGAACGGGGGCCCCGAGAGTGAGGAAAGGAACGGGGGCCCCCGAGAAACTCGAAAGGAACGGGGACCCCCGAGAAACTCGAAAGGAACGGGGCTCCCGAGGAACTCGAAAGGAACGGGGGCCCCCGAGGAACTCGAAAAGAACGGGGGCCCCGAGAGCGAGGAAAGGAACGGGGGCCCCCGAGGAACTCGAAAGGAACGGGGGCCCCCGAGGAACTCGAAAGGAACGGGGGCCCCCGAGGAACTCGAAAGGAATGGGTGCCCCCGAGGAACTCGAAAAGAACGGGGGGCCCGAGAGCGAGGAAAGGAACGGGGGCCCCCGAGAAACTCGAAAGGAACGGGGACCCCCGAGGAACTCGAAAGGAATGGGGGCCCCCGAGGAACTCGAAAAGAACGGGGCCCCGAGAGTGAGGAAAGGAACGGGGGCCCCCGAGAAACTCGAAAGGAACGGGGACCCCCGAGAAACTCGAAAGGAACGGGGCTCCCGAGGAACTCGAAAGGAACGGGGGCCCCGAGGAACTCGAAAAGAATGGGGGCCCCCGAGGAACTCGAAAAGAACGGGGGCCCCGAGAGCGAGGAAAGGAACGGGGGCCCCCGAGGAACTCGAAAGGAACGGGGGCCCCCGAGGAACTCGAAAGGAACGGGGGCCCCCGAGGAACTCGAAAGGAACGGGTGCCCCCGAGGAACTCGAAAGGAACGGGGGCCCCCGAGGAACTCGAAAGGAATGGGTGCCCCCGAGGAACTCGAAAAGAACGGGGGCCCCGAGAGCGAGGAAAGGAACGGGGGCCCCCGAGAAACTCGAAAGGAACGGGGACCCCCGAGAAACTCGAAAGGAATGGGGGCCCCCGAGAAACTCGAAAAGAACGGGGGCCCCGAGGAAAGGAATGGGGGCCCCCGAGCACGAGGAAAGGAGGGGGCCCCCCGAGAACTCGAAAGGAACGGAGGCCCCCGAGAAACTCGAAAGGAACGGGGGCCCCCAAGAACTCGGAAAGGAACGGGGGCCCACGAGAAACTCAGAAAGGAACGGGGGCCCCCGAGAACGAGAATATGGACGGGGGCCCGCGAGAACGAGGAAAGGACGGGGGCCCCTGAGAACGAGGAAAGAACGGGGGTCCCCGAGAACGAGGAAAGGACGGGGGCCCCCGAGAACTCGAGAGGACGGGGGCCCCCGAGAACACGGAAAGGAACGGGGGCCCACGAGAAACTCGGAAAGGAACGGGGGCCCCCGAGAACGAGGAAAGGATGGGGGCCCCCGAGAACGAGGAAAGGACGGGGACCCCCGAGAACTCGAAAGGAACGGGGGCCCCCGAGAAACTCGAAAGGAACGGGGGCCCTCAAGAACTCGGAAAGGAACGGGGGCCCACGAGAAACTCGGAAAGTAACGGGGGCCCCCGAGAACGAGGAAATGGATGGGTGCCCCTGAGATCGAGGAAAGAACGGGGGTTCCCGAGAACGAGGAAAGGACGGGGGCCCCCGAGAACGAGGAAAGGAACGGGGGCCCCCGAGAACGAGGAAAGAAACGGGGGCCCCTGAGAACGAGGAAAGGACGGGGGCCCCCGAGAACTCGAAAGGAACGGGGGCCCCCGAGAAACTCGAAAGGAACGGGGGCCCCCAAGAACTCGGAAAGGAACGGGGGCCCACGAGAAACTCGGAAAGGAACGGGGGCCCCCGAGAACGAGGAAATGGACGGGGGCCCCTGAGATCGAGGAAAGAACGGGAGTTCCCGAGAACGAGGAAAGGACGGGGGCCCCCGAGAACTCGAGAGGACGGGGGCCCCCGAGAACACGGAAAGGACGGGGGGCCCCCGAGAAACTCGAAAGGATGGGGGCCCCCAAAGAACGAGACTGATGGGCGTCGTCGTCGTCATCATCATCATCATCATCATCATCATCATCGTCGTCATCGTCATCATCATCATCATCATCATCATCATCATCATCATCATCATCATCATCATCATCATCATCATCATCATCATCATCATCATCATCATCATCATCATCATCATCATCATCATCATCATCATCATCATCATCATCATCATCATCATCATCATCATCATCATCATCATCATCATCATCACCATCACTTTATTTTTTATCATCTATTTATTATGTGGTGATTGGTTTGACGACATCACCACTAGTTGATACTAGTTTTTATCATTGCACGCTGGCGTCGCGCGCTTGGGTGGCCCCTTCTCGAGAGGAGCAACCATAACATTTAAATTCGTGCTAAGGTTAGGCCTTTACTAAAAGCCCGGCTGGAAAACATCATATGACACCTGTGACCCCTTACTGCAATATGATTGATCAAATGTGTTTTAGTGTTTTGTCCATAGCCCTAGTACAGCCCTAGATAAGGAGCCTCAAATATTAAAACAGCAAAGGAAAGTCATAGATAGGAGACTTTATTCTCATTCAATACCACCATTTTGAGAGATGATAATGTGAGATACTAAAACTATTTTTACACTTGTTCTTACTTCCCTGATCCAACCGTTTTGGCCACAGCTACCACTTAAATTTATATACGTAATCACAATAATTATTATTACTTTATTTTATTTATTTATTTATAAAAAAAAAATGGAGATTGAGGGAAGCCTTTTGACCATCCGTGTACCGATCGTGTGACCAAAGGCCAGCTGGGGACCTTAGTCCAACCAAGGCTGCCCTTGTACTAGCATAAAAATATCGTGTTTAAACCCTGTAAGTGATCCTGTCTAATTATACTCGGCACCTCCTCAGTTTCAGTTATTTGTTTATTTGTTTATTTATTTGATGACTTAAAGTATTGTGTATAATTTGATTTTGTTTTATTTATTTGATTTCATTATCTATTTTCATTTTATTGTTTATTTCTTTTCTAATAATCTAATTTTATTTGGTTTTATATCGTTTTGCTGCAGTATTTTTGCATGTTTATTGGAGGGAGGACGCACAAACATGCATCATGAAAACATTTCCCAAAATACATTATCCTCACTGACTCCGTCTGAACGTCGTCACGCGAATTGAAAACATACGAATTACGGTGCATTTGAAACAGGTGGACACCTACACGTCGAAATGAATAAAACATAATGACGCATGCGGCCATGCAGGTATCAAAATACTTTCATGTCATCCCTGCCCGCGTCCAATTTCCCGCCATTGCAAGCGTCGTCGGGCGGATTGTAAACAAAGACGCGTTCGAGAAACAAAGTTGTCTTCCTAGAAGACATGTAACTACTGTCTCTATTACTACAAGGTGACCCATAAATAGTATACAAATCATTCGTAGCCTAGTCGGTTTCCCTGATCTGTGTTATTGTCAGCTGAGCCT
Source organism: Oratosquilla oratoria (assembly GCF_046742065.1). Taxonomy (NCBI): domain Eukaryota; kingdom Metazoa; phylum Arthropoda; class Malacostraca; order Stomatopoda; family Squillidae; genus Oratosquilla; species Oratosquilla oratoria. Next base: position 16,270,888 of record NC_134778.1, on the reverse strand, counting down.
CGAATAATGTGGTTATCAGTTTGAAATTAAAGAGAAATTTAGTAAATTCCCCCCCTATAATCTAACCTAGTCTAGTCTCCCATGCGTGTTCGCAAATGTACTGATGACCAACATTTCACATAGCTGGTCATGATAAAAACTAATGGATTCGTCAACGTTACAAAGCATTTGGAAGAGTGTGCATATTTGGGACACCCTATACATGAATAAGATATATGTATATTATGTATATGTATATATATATATATATATATACATACATATATATATATATATATATACATATATATATATATATATATATATATATATATATATATCTGATTTATGTGGTCATTGATACTTTGCACAATACTAACCTCGCCGTTGGGGAAATCCTTCCATAAGTGTGCATAACTTCAAGGTAAAAAAAAAAAAAAAAAAACAGTAATAGTAAGGTTCGGAATTTCTTCCACAAAATATTGCACGTTCCGGGAGCCAGCCACGCTGATGAAATTCATATACAAACACGAGCAAATGTTTTGACTCACCCAGAGTTTTTCACGATACAGAATTTTACCTTACTCTAAGTTAAGTAATTTATAGGAAAATGTATTACATTCTCGACAGAAAAAAATCATATTGACGTTGTGAGAAGAGCCCTATGAACAAGCGAATATACATATACATATATATATATATGTATATATATATACAGTCAAACCTCGGTTATCGAACGCTTCTGTTCTCGACCAAATCGGTTTTCGACCAAAAAGTTCGAGAATTTTACGTCTCAGAACTCGACCAAATTTCGGCTCTCGAACAAACCGAAAGAAGCCGAGCGTACCCGAACGCGGCTCACTCGCGAGCCGAGAGAACTCGAACGCTAAGGACGCTTCCTCCGTAGCGCATTTGCGATCAAAGTTCATTCCGAGCAGACGTGTTCGTTCTTATTTACGTAAATCTGACTTTTTTTCATCTTTGCATCGTGTATTAGCCCCTAATCATGGGTCCAAAGAAAGCAAGTTCAAGTGGTGAAGAAAAGAGGAAAGTAGTGCGCAAAACTATTGAATTTAAAAAAGAATTAATAGCGAAATATGAATCTGGCGTTCGTGTGTCTGCGTTGGCTAAGGAGTTTGGGATGGCGAAATCGACGATAAGCACCATCCTAAAAAATAAAGACCAGGTTAAAGCAAGTGATGTGGCTAAAGGATCAAGTGTTTTTAGCAAACAAAGGCCACAGGTATTGGAGGAAGTGGAGAAACTTTTGCTGATTTTCGTAAATGAGAAACAGTTAGCAGGTGATACTCTTAGTGAAGATGCAATTTGTGCCAAAGCAAGACAATTGTATGAAGATTTGATAAAAAAAAAGATCCTAGCATTATTCCGGAAGGGTTTGATTTTAAAGCAAGCAGAGGATGGTTTGAAAAGTTTAAGAAAAGAAGTGGGATACACTCCATTGTTCGTCATGGGGAAGCAGCAAGTTCAGATAAGGAAGCCGCGGAAAAGTTTAAAGTGGAATTCGCAGATTACATCAAGGCCGAGCAATATGTTCCCCAACAAGTGTTCAATATGGACGAAACTGGACTTTTTTGGAAAAAAAAATGCCACGAAGAACTTACATCACACGTGAGGAGAAGTCGTTGCCAGGCCACAAACCAATGAAGGGTAGGCTAACTCTCTTGTTGTGTGGTAATGCTAGCGGTGATTTTAAAGTAAAGCCTCTTCTTATTTATCATTCTGAGAATCCAAGGGCATTCAAGGCTAATAATGTTATCAAGGGTAGATTGCCTGTTATGTGGAGGTCAAACACAAAGGCTTGGCTGACGAGGCAAATTTGTACTGAGTGGGTGCATGAGGTGTTTGCCCCCGCCGTCAAGAAATATTTGGAAGAAAAGAATTTGCCACTACGCTGTTGTCTTCTGATGGATAATGCTCCTGCCCACCCTCCAGGTTTAGAAGAAGACTTGACAGAGGAATTTGATTTTGTCAAAATCAAATTTCTTCCTGCTAATACAAACACCTTTGCTTCAACCCATGGACCAGCAAGTCATTGCAAATTTCAAGAAGCTCTACACCAAATTCCTTTTTCAACGATGCTTCGAGGTGACTAGTGACACGCAGCTAACCCTTCGAGATTTTTGGAAAAATCATTTTAACATCTACCACTGCATCACCCTCATCGACAAAGCCTGGAACCAAGTGTCATACAGAACGATGAATTCGGCATGGAGGAAATTGTGGCCCGAGTGTGTGACGGAACGAGAGTTTGAGGGGTTCGCGGGCGCAGGATCGAGCACAGCTGATGTTGGTGCTGAAGAGGAAGAGGAAGCCCAAGAGGAAACTCAACTTATTGAAGAAATTGTCAGGATGGGCCAAAATCTAGGTTTAGAAATGGACAACAGTGATGTCGAGGAGCTAATCGACGAACATCGTGACGAGCTGACAACAGAAGAACTCCAGCACCTACAGGAAGAGCAGAAGAAGACGTTGACGGAGGAGATGTCTTCTGATGAGGATGAGGGAAGGAAGGATGCCTCTACTGCTGATATCAAGGATATTTGTGCTAAATGGAATGATATCCAGAACTTTGTGGAACTTTACCATCCAGATAAAGCCGAAAGCAGTAGAGCCGTTTATGCATTTAATGATATTGTTATTAGCCACTTCCGTAAAGTTCTAAAAAAAAAAGGGAAAAACAAGTGACTCTAGATAGGTTCTTCATGAAAAGGAAGGAACACCCTGTGGCAACGTCTCCCCAACCGAAGAGAAGGGCGAGAGAGACGACACTTCCAGTCGACTTACCCGACGTTTTTATGGAAGATAATTCTCCTTCGAAAAATTGATGAAAATGTGCTTTTGTTCACATGATCTTGTACTGTATGTTACTCTATGTTACTAACAATTTTATGCCCTTTTTTCTAATTTTTTTTTATTGTATCATAACCTTTAATGTTCTGTATGTTACAGTTGGTAAAAAAACATACGAAATGTTTGCATTTTGTTTGTTTTTTTATACTTTTAGATAGGATATCTTTTATTAGAATAAAACACATGGTCTATTTCTACCCTTTTTTATTTAAACACATTCCAGTGCAGTTTATGGTGTAAAATAGTAAAAAAAAAAATTAGAAAAAGTTGTTTTTTAGACTTGGAACGGATTAAAATTATTTACATTGATTATTAATGGGAAAATGTTTCGGTTTTCGAACAAATCGCTTTTCGAACAGCCTTCTCGAACGGATTATGTTCGAAAAACATATACATATATATATATAATATATATATATATATATATATATATATATATATATAGAGAGAGAGAGAGAGAGAGAGAGAGAGAGAGAGAGAGGGGGGGGGTAGAGAGGAGAGAGAAGGGGAAGGGAGAGAGAGGGGAGGGGAGAGAAAGAGAGGGGGATAGAGAGAGAGAGAGAGAGAGAGAGAGAGATCGCTTGGTTATTAGGAAATGTAGTTTACCAGCGCTTCTATTTTTGTGGATGATCTCGTCTCCCATTAATATTTGAAAAGTAGACACGCATACCCACAGAAACGCACACACACAGCGCGCGCACACACACACACACACACACACACACACACACACACACACACACACACACACACAAGGATAACATTAAATAAGATCATGGAAGATGGAGGAAGAATAGTTATGATGGGCGACTTTAATCGCAAAGAAGTCTGCTGGGAAGAGATGACAGTAAAGGGTGGAGACGACTCATAGGGAAATGTTTTACTCGAGATGATTATTGACCATACAATGACACAATGGATACAAGAGAACACTTGGTATAGAAATGAAGAAGAACCATCGAGACTAGACCTAATAATCACATCTGAACCTAAAATTGTAGAAAAGATTGAATATAAGACACCAATAAGTAAAAGTGACCACATATTGATTGAACTGGAACTAAACGAGGAAAAATACATGAAAAAAATGAACAATATAGAAAAGGAAGAATGATGTATGAAAAAACAAATTTTGATAAAATAAGAGAATTCTTTCAAAAAGAAAACCGGGAAAGAATATACAAAGAAGAAACAACAGTGGAAGAGAAATGGAATATTTTGACAAAAAATTATAAAAAAGGAGTGGAAAAGTATTTCCCAAAGACAAAAATAAGAAAAAGAATATATAAAGTGTTTGTACAACAAAAGTTGTAGGGAGTTAAAAGACAAAAGATATAAAGCTTGGACCAAATGGAAGAAAGACAAAAGACCTGAAAAAATGGAAAACATATACTTATTATAGAAATGAATATGTGCAAGTGTGCAGAGAGGAAAAGAGAAAATATGAAAAAGATGTCATAGAAAAATGTAAAGATCAACCAAAACTATTTTACAGATTTGTAAACAACAAACTGAAAAACAAACAAGATTTAGAGAAATTAAGACAAGGAGGATTTGAATACACAGAGGAAATAGAAATGGCGGAAATTATGAACAAGCATTTTAAATCAGTGTTTACAAGGGAGAACATACAACCTGGGGAGATCGAATGGAAAGAGAAAGTCACCCCCCATGAAAGAAATAGAAGTAACAAAGAATGAAATAATGAAAAACTTGAGTAATCTTAATGTCAGAAAATCGCATGGACCAGATGAAATAGCAAACTGGATTTTGAAAGAATGCAGGAATGAACTGGCAGACAAAATACATAGCATAATAAACAGTTTCTTGAAAGAAGGAAAAGTTCCAAAAGATTAGAATAAAAGCAAATATAGTACCTATATATAAAGGGGGAAATAAAGACCCTACCAACTATAGACCAGTCTCTCTAACAAGTACAATAGCAAAAATTTGTGAAAGAATTGTCAAAAGTAGATGTTATCCCACAATATTTAAGATCTATAAAAAATCTATTTAAATCAAATCTGATTTAACTTAAGAAAAAAAAATATCTTTTTTATTTTTTAAAAAGATAAAAAAAAAAAAAAAAAAATCAAACCCTGGTGTCTACAATAATACATGTTAAGTCCGGCTAAAATTGGCATTTCAAAGAATAACAGTGCCTTAAAAATAGTTTCTCATTTCACTATAAAAGTTTATATTAACTTATACTGCATTGAATAAGTCAGTAGTTGATATATTTGTCCTATATACAATGTTAGGTTTCTAGTTTTGATATATTTGTCCAATATAAAATGTTAGGTTACAAAGAAAGCAATGGCCTCCACTAGCGGACCCAGGGATCTGGGTGCGCACGTCCTGTGTAATAGTAGTCCTTGATATATATATATATATCTATATATGTATATATACATTTATATCTGTACATATATATATATATATATATTCACAGAAACCACTTGGAAAATAAAAGAAATGAATACCGAACGTTTTCGTCTATTCAAGATATCATCAGGGTACAAAGGATACAAAAAATGACCAAAGGTCACAATATGTACATGGTAGAGGAACTGGGAAAGGTCCAATACTACCCGATTCCAGAAGAATTATTTACAATCTTTTTAATAACAAAATTATCTAACTTATATAAACCTAAGCTTAAATTCATATTATTTTCAAAACTATTTTTAATGTGATTTGACTCAATTATGTTTCTTTCTACAATATTATGACATGATGTAATAGCTTTTGTGTTTTCCCAGTCAATACTATGGGAGAGCTCTTTTTGGTGGACGAAAATTCCGCTTGACATTTGACCCGTTCTTATGTTGTATTTATGTTGACTAATCCTTTTTGTTTAAATCTTTTCCTGTCTAGCCTATGTACTTAAAATCACACACTTTACAAGGTATACTGTAGATACATCCTTCTTTTTCATTTGGAGAATTCCTAATAAGATAGTTCTTTAACAATATTGTTGTTATTAGATATCACCATAATACCAAAGTTTTTTAAATATTTGAGGAAGGGTGATAAAATTTTCATGATATGGAATTGCTAAAATGTTCTTCAATTTAAATTCGTTTACTTGAGAGGTGTTAAAATATGTTCTGGCTTTTTCTTGTGCTCTATCCATCAGATGTTTTGGATATTTTAATTTTTGACTAATCTCATTAACAAATTTTACTTCATCTTCAAGATACTCAGGAGAACATACTCTGAACGCTCTCAAGAACATAGAAGAAAAAACAGACAACTTCGTATTTTGATGATGGTATGAATAGAAATGAATATATGAGAGAATATATGTTGGTTTTCTGTAGACATTAAATTTAAAATATCTACCACATCGATGAATACTTGCATCTAAGAAAGGCAATGTGTTGTTCTCTTCTGTCTCAAATGTGAATTTTATAGAAGGAACCAAACTATTTAATTTTAACACAAACTCATCCACAGGTTTATCGCAAGGCCAAATACATAATATGTCGTCAACATATCTGTACCATATTACATTAGATGGCAAAATATTAGGCAATAAATCTCTTTCGAAAAACTCCATATATAGATTACTCAAAACCGGAGACAAACAATTCCCCATAGCCATACCAAATGTTTGTTAGTAAAACTTCCCATTAAGCTCAAATTTCGAGTCAACAACACATAACTTGATTAAACTAATAATTGTATGGGAAGGAAGTATAAGATCATATTTCTTTAATTCTTTTTCAAGAAAACTTAAGTCAAAAACCGGAACTCGAGTAAAAAGACTTGTTATATCAATGCTAACCAAGTTGAAGTCAAAGGAGATATTGTGTCCAAGTAGTTTGTCTTTCAAATCAACATTATCCTATGTGAGTTTGAAATTGTCCCAACAAGAGGACTTTAAAAGGGACACTAGCCATTTTGATAATTTATAGCTACAAGATCCAATAGAACAAGTAATGGGCCTAACTGGATTGTTAATTTTATGGATTTTAATTAATCCATACATGTATGGAAGTGACGGGGACACTGTAGAATTTTTTTTTATCAGTTCATTGTTACCTTTTAAAATGTTCTTAAGATTTTTGTTGAAATCACCATTTACACTATCTAAGGGTTTTTTGTTAATCTTAACATAAGTTTCTTCATCACTTAACAATAAATCCATTTTCTCTAAGTATTCTTTCTTGTTCACAATAACAACACAATTGCTCTTTTCCGCCTTCGTGATGTGTAGTTCTATGTCATTTTTAAGGTTCTTATATGCAGTCAGGAAACGTTTAGGCACACTTGATGGACAAGGCGTAGATAGACCATTGTACAACAAATCACTATTTTTTTTTCAAATTACAAAAACTCTTAGCAATTCCTACATAGTTCACATTTTGGTTGTTAAAAGCAAATTTCAATCCATATCCAAGCGCATATTTAACGTCATTACTCAAAGGTTTGTCATTTTTTGTATCCTTTGTACCCTGATGATGTCTTGAATAGACGAAAACGTTCGGTATTCGTTTCTTTTATTTTCCAAGTGGTTTCTGTTAAGTATTGTTGTCACGTGTGCTAAGTGATTTGTTTTGTGTATATATATATATATATATTATATATATATACATACATACATATATATATATATATGTATGTATATATATACATACATATATATATATATATACATATACTTTTTTTTTTTTTTTTTTTTTTTGCTTGTAACCACGAGGAAATTAAAGATCGGAATACTGAACGTATTCTGAATACTGAACGAGCCCACTCGTTGGGACCATTTCCACTTCCCACATTAGGAACAATGTAGATTTAATTAGTAAATTGAACGATCTTAATATGTCTGTTGATTTTAAGTTAGTTAGCTTTGATATTAATTCGTTATTTACTTGTGTTCCGGTTTTTGACCTTCTTTCCTTCCTAGAAGAAGAACTTATACTGCATTCTTTGCCTCTTCCAGTCGATGTCATGATCAATCTCATTAGATTCTGTGTGGTTGATTCCAAATTCGTTTTTGATGGAAAGTTCTATGTACAAAGATTTGGTATGGCTATGGGGAATCCCTTGTCTCCACTGTTGAGTAATTTGTACATGGAATTTTTTGAAAGGGAGTTGTTGTCTTGTATTCTTCCACGTAATGTTATTTGGTACAGGTATGTCGATGACATACTATGCATTTGGCCACTTGCTCACAACTTGGATAATTTTTTAGTTAGTTTAAACAATTTAGTACCTTCTATAAAATTTAAAATTGAGATAGAACAAGAGAACAAATTACCCTTTCTAGATGTTACTATTCACAGAAAAGAAAGATACTTCAGGTTTGATGTTTTTCGTAAACCAACTAACGTTTTTTCATATGTTCACTATTATTCTGCTCACCACCTTAACACAAAAATCTCAGTTTTTACCTCCATGTTTCTTAGAGCTTTTAGAGTTTGTAGTCCTGAATTTTTAGATTAAGAAATAAAAAAGATTTATGAAATAGCATCAAACTTGAGATACCCAAATCATGTGATAGTTAGATCACAACATAAGGCCAGGAAGTCCTATGTTGATTCTTCCCCAAAAGATCCTTTTAATAAAAAGAATCTTTTGGTTCTTCCCTTTCATCCTAATTTGGTAAAACTCCCTCGTGTCCTTTAGATTTTTAATGTTAATGTTGTGTTTAAGAACCATACAATCAAAGAACTTCTTATCAAGAATTCACCGGATAATTCGGCGGGTTGTGTCTACTCTATCCCTTGCAAGAATTGCAATTCTTGTTATATTGGTCAAACTGGCAAGGAATTAAAACTTAGATTGAACCAGCATAAGTATAGTGTCCGTACTGGCCAATCTTCAAGTGGGATTTTTGCTCACATTAGAGACTACAATCACTGTATTGATTGGGACAATTCCCAAGAAATTGTTTCAAGTAATTCTTATTTGATAAGGAATATAATTGAATCGTGTCTCATTAAATTTTTTTTAATGAAAATCTCAATTTAAGCACTGGTCTTTTTAAACTAGATAATTTTGTTATTAACCAAATTGTAGGACAATGTCCCAAAGCTCCGCCTTAGTCATCTTGTGTGACCTTTTTTCACCTGTGTCAACTGTCACCCATTTTTATTTATTTATTCTTGTTATTATTATTTTCTATTATATATATGTATGCGTGTGCAAGCGTGCACATATATATGTATGTATGTATATGTATATATTTATTATTATTATTTCTATTTTTGTTTCTTTGTAAGACAATCATTATGTATTTATGTTGAATCACATGTGTCAATTGTCACCATTCTTATTTCTTGTTATTATCATTTATATTTTGTTTCTTTGTAGGATATTTCTTATGTATTTATGTTGAATGTCCTTTTATCACCTTGTCAATTGTCATCCTTATGTATTTATGCTGAGTGACATTTTATCACCTGTTTCAATTTTCACCCATTTTATTTATTGTTTTTATTTTTTATTTATATTTTTGTTTCTTTGTAAGATAATCCTTACGTATTTACGTTGAGTGACCTCTCCTGTTTTCTATACTATTGTATTTAAGTTATACTTTGTTGTAACACTATGTACTTTGAAAATGTCTTAATAGACGAAAACGTTCAGTATTCCGATCTTTAATTTCCTCGTGGTTACAAGCAAAAATCTTTATTCACGTGTTTTTTTGTGATTACTGTTGCATATATATATACATACATATATATACATATATATATAAATATATACATACAAATATACATTTATCGGCTGAAAGAAACCTGCACAGCGAAGCTATAGCGATAATCCCATACCACACTCCTGGTCATATGGCCATTTCCCGAAGGTTGAGTGTGGTTTGAATTTTCCGCCAAAATCATCGGAAATTTAAAATTCCCGGCTCTGTGCAGGCATGCGCATTGTCGACCCCACCTCCCCCTCCCTATCCCCTCCCTTCTTACCCGGCTAGCTCGAGCCGGGCGTCGCGTCACTTAGATCGCGGAAACGGGACGGAGTGGTTAACTCGCTGCCCACATGGGAGCAGGCGGTCCCGTTTCCTGCTGGTTAATCGTCTGTTAGTTTTATCGCTTTCCGCTTGGCTGCTGGTTTGTCCCATTCTTCGACTTTGATTTTATACGATCGCAATCCGTCCCCGTCTTCAGGCCGTCCGTGGTAAGAACCCGGGCCTCTCGGAAGACAGGGGGACGTGTCTTATGGTACGGAGGGTGGCGCCCCCCAGGGTCATCAGGCCTCTCGGCAGCGCCATACCTCCGACCATCATCGGTCCTCTATTGCCTCACGGTTTGTTTCAGGCCCTAGGCGTAGACTTTGACCATATACGATCGCAATACGTCCGTCTCCAGGCCGTCCGTGGTAAGAACCCGGGCCTCTTTGAAGACAGGGGGACGTGTCTTA
>NC_134778.1:16243155-16253155 GCF_046742065.1 Oratosquilla oratoria | reverse complement strand
AATAATAATAATAATAATAATAATAATACTAATAATAATAATAAGAACAACAATAATAGAAATAATAATAATGATAATAATAATAATAATAATAATAATAATAATAATAATAATAATAATAATAATAATAATAATAATAATAATAATAATAATAATAATAATAATAATAATAATAATAATAATAATAATAATAATAATAATAATAATAATAATAATAATAATAATAATAATAATAATAATAATAATAATAATAATAATAATAATAATAATAATAATAATAATAATAATAATAATGATAATAATAATAATAGTAATAGTAATAATGATTAATAATAGTAATGATATACGGTTTATTGGGTACAGCAGCATTACTATGTAGTGTATGTGTGCGTGCGTGTGTGTGTGTAGCACCATCATTTTATGAAGACGTCTCTTCTTCTTCCTCTTCTTCATCCTCTTCCTCCTCTTCCTCCTCTTCCTCTTCCTCCTTTTCCTCTTCCTCCTCTTCCTCTTCCTCTTCCTCCTCTTCCTCTTCTTCTTCCTCCTCCTCTTCCTCCTCCTCCTGGGACTTATGTGCAGTTTGACACTGCCATGCTTGTTGTTTACGATTGGTGTCAGTATCTGAGTTAGCAATATTCCAAGAACGAGACGGACGGTGGCTCCCAGAGAACAAGACGAGGCGGGGCACCCTCGAGAGCGAGGAAAGGAACGGGGGCCCCCGAGAACGAGGAAAGGAACGGGGGCCCCCGAGGAACTCGAAAGGAACGGGGGCCCCCGAGGAACTCGAAAGGAACGGGGACCCCCGAGAAACTCGAAAGGAACGGGGCTCCCGAGGAACTCGAAAGGAACGGGGGCCCCCGAGGAACTCGAAAGGAATGGGTGCCCCCGAGGAACTCGAAAAGAACGGGGGCCCCGAGAGCGAGGAAAGGAACGGGGGCCCCCGAGAAACTCGAAAGGAATGGGGGCCCCCGAGGAACTCGAAAGGAACGGGGGCCCCCGAGGAACTCGAAAGGAATGGGTGCCCCCGAGGAACTCGAAAAGAACGGGGGCCCCGAGAGCGAGGAAAGGAACGGGGGCCCCCGAGAAACTCGAAAGGAACGGGGACCCCCGAGGAACTCGAAAGGAATGGGGGCCCCCGAGGAACTCGAAAAGAACGGGGGCCCCGAGAGCGAGGAAAGGAACGGGGGCCCCCGAGAAACTCGAAAGGAACGGGGACCCCCGAGAAACTCGAAAGGAACGGGGCTCCCGAGGAACTCGAAAGGAACGGGGGCCCCCCGAGGAACTCGAAAGGAATGGGTGCCCCCGAGGAACTCGAAAAGAACGGGGGCCCCGAGAGCGAGGAAAGGAACGGGGGCCCCCGAGGAACTCGAAAGGAATGGGGGCCCCCGAGGAACTCGAAAGGAACGGGGGCCCCCGAGGAACTCGAAAGGAATGGGTGCCCCCGAGGAACTCGAAAAGAACGGGGGCCCCGAGAGCGAGGAAAGGAACGGGGGCCCCCGAGAAACTCGAAAGGAACGGGGACCCCCGAGGAACTCGAAAGGAATGGGGGCCCCCGAGGAACTCGAAAAGAACGGGGGCCCCGAGAGCGAGGAAAGGAACGGGGGCCCCCGAGAAACTCGAAAGGAACGGGGACCCCCGAGAAACTCGAAAGGAACGGGGCTCCCGAGGAACTCGAAAGGAACGGGGGGCCCCCGAGTTACTCGAAAGGAATGGGTGCCCCCGAGGAACTCGAAAAGAACGGGGGCCCCGAGAGCGAGGAAAGGAACGGGGGCCCCCGAGGAACTCGAAAGGAATGGGGGCCCCCGAGGAACTCGAAAGGAACGGGGGCCCCCGAGGAACTCGAAAGGAATGGGTGCCCCCGAGGAACTCGAAAAGAAGGGGGCCCCCGAGAGCGAGGAAAGGAACGGGGGCCCCCGAGAAACTCGAAAGGAACGGGGACCCCCGAGGAACTCGAAAGGAATGGGGGCCCCCGAGGAACTCGAAAAGAACGGGGGCCCCGAGAGCGAGGAAAGGAACGGGGGCCCCCGAGAAACTCGAAAGGAACGGGGACCCCCGAGAAACTCGAAAGGAACGGGGCTCCCGAGGAACTCGAAAGGAACGGGGGCCCCCGAGGAACTCGAAAGGAATGGGGGCCCCCGAGGAACTCGAAAAGAACGGGGGCCCCGAGAGCGAGGAAAGGAACGGGGGCCCCCGAGGAACTCGAAAGGAATGGGGGCCCCCGAGGAACTCGAAAAGAACGGGGGCCCCGAGAGCGAGGAAAGGAACGGGGGCCCCCGAGAAACTCGAAAGGAACGGGGACCCCCGAGAAACTCGAAAGGAACGGGGGCCCCCGAGAAACTCGAAAAGAACGGGGGCCCCGAGAGCGAGGAAAGGAACGGGGGCCCCCGAGAACGAGGAAAAGACGGGGGCCCCCGAGAACTCGAAAGGAACGGGGGACCCCGAGAAACTCGAAAGGAACGGGGGCCCCCAAGAACTCGGAAAGGAACGGGGGCCCACGAGAAACTCGGAAAGGAACGGGGGCCCCCGTGAACGAGAATATGGACGGGGGCCCGCGAGCACGAGGAAAGGACGGGGGCCCCCGAGAACACGGAAAGGAACGGGGGCCCACGAGAAACTCGGAAAGGAATGGGGGCCCCCGAGAACGAGGAAAGGATGGGGGCCCCCGAGAACGAGGAAAGGACGGGGGCCCCCGAGAACTCGAAAGGAACGGGGGCCCCCGAGAAACTCGAAAGGAACGGGGGCCCCCAAGAACTCGGAAAGGAACGGGGGCCCACGAGAAACTCGGAAAGGAACGGGGGCCCCCGAGAACGAGGAAATGGACGGGGGCCCCTGAGATCGAGGAAAGAACGGGAGTTCCCGAGAACGAGGAAAGGACGGGGGCCCCCGAGAACGAGGAAAGGACGGGGGCCCCCGAGAACTCGAGAGGACGGGGGCCCCCGAGAACACGGAAAGGACGGGGGGGCCCCCGAGAACACGGAAAGGACGGGGGGCCCCCGAGAAACTCGAAAGGATGGGGGCCCCCAAAGAACGAGACTGATGGGCGTCGTCGTCGTCGTCGTCGTCGTCGTCGTCATCATCATCATCATCATCATCATCATCATCATCATCATCATCATCATCATCATCATCATCATCATCATCATCATCATCATCATCATCATCATCATCATCATCATCATCATCATCATCATCATCATCATCATCATCATCATCATCATCATCATCATCATCATCATCATCATCATCATCATCATCATCATCATCATCATCATCACCATCACTTTATTTTTCATCATTTATCTATTATGTGGTGATTAGTTTGACGACATCACTAGTTGATACTAATTTTTATCATTGCACGCTGGCGTCGCGCGCGTGGGTGGCCCCTTCTCAAGAGGAGCAACCATGACATTTAAATTCGTTCTAAGGTTAGGCCTTTACTAAAAGCCCGGCTGGAAAACATCATATGACACCTGTGACGCCTTACTGCAATATGATTGGTCAAATGTGTTTTAGTGTTTTGTCCATAGCCCTAGTACAGCCCTAGATGAGGAGCCACAAATATTAAAACAACAAAGGAGAGTCATTGATAGGAGACTTTATTCTCATTCAATACCACCATTTTGAGAGATGATAATGTGAGATACTAATACTATTTTTACACTTGTTCTTACTTCCCTGATCCAACCGTTTTGGCCACAGCTACCACTTAAATTTATATACGTAGTCACAATAATTATTATTACTTTATTCTATTTATTTATTTGTAAAAACAAAACAAAACTGGAGATTGAGGGAAGCCTTTTGACCATCCGTGTACCGATCGTGTGACCAAAGACCAGCTGGGGACCTTAGTCCAACCAAGGCTGCCCTTGTACTAGCATAAAAATATCGTGTTTAAACCCTGTAAGTGATCCTGTCTAATTATACTCGGTACCTCCTCAGTTTCAGTTATTTGTTTATTTGTTTATTTATTTAATGACTTAAAGTATTGTGTATAATTTGATTTTGTTTTATTTATTTGATTTCATTATCCATTTTCATATTATTGTTTATTTATTTTTTATTAATCTAATTTTATTTGGTTTTGTATCGTTTTGCTGCAGTATTTTTGCATGTTTATTGGAGGGAGGACGCACAAACATGCATCATGAAAACATTTCCCAAAATGCATTATCCTCACTGACTCCGTCTGAACGTCGTCACGCGAATTGAAAACATACGAATTACGGTGCATTTGAAACAGGTGGACACCTACACGTCGAAATGAATAAAACATAATGACGCATGCGGCCATGCAGGTATCAAAATACTTTCATGTCATCCCTGCCCGCGTCCAATTTCCCGCCATTGCAAGCGTCGTCGGGCGGATTGTAAACAAAGACGCGTTCGAGAAACAAAGTTGTCTTCCTAGAAGACATGTAACTACCGTCTCTATTACTACAAGGTGACCAATAAATAGTATACACACTTTCAAATCATTCGTAGCCTAGTCGGTTTCCCTGATCTGTGTTATTGTCAGCTGAGCCTCGAATACTGTGGTTATCAGTTTGAAATTAAAGAGAAATTTAGTAAATTACCCCCCTATAATCTAACCTAGTCTAGTCTCCCATGCGTGTTCGCAAATGTACTGATGACCACCATTTCACATAGCTGGTCATGATCAAAACTAATGGATTCGTCAACGTTACAAAGCATTTGGAAGAGTGTGCATATTTGGGACACCCTATACATAAATAAGATATATGTATATATGTATATGTATATATATATATATATATATATATATATATATATATTCATATATATATATATATATATATATATATATATTGATTTATGTGGTCATTGATACTTTGCACAATACTAACCTCGCCGTTGGGGAAATCCTTCCATAAGTGTGCATAACTTCAAGGTAAAAAAAAGTAATAGTAAGGTTCGGAATTTCTTCCACAAAATATTGCACGTTCCGGGAGCCAGCCACGCTGATGAAATTCATATACAAACACGAGCAAATGTTTTGACTCACCCAGAGTTTTTCACGATACAGAATTTTACCTTACTCTAAGTTAAGTAATTTATAGGAAAATGTATTACATTCTCGACAGAAAAAAATCATATTGACGTTGTGAGAAGAGCCCTATGAACAAGCGAATATACATATACATATATATATATATGTATATATATATATATATATATATATATATATATATATATATAGAGAGAGAGAGAGAGAGAGAGAGAGAGAGAGAGAGGGGGGGGTAGAGAGGAGAGAGAGTGGGAAGGGAGAGAGAGGGGAGGGGAGAGAAAGAGAGAGAGGGAGAGAGAGAGAGAGAGAAAGAGAGAGAGAGAGAGAGATCGCGTGGTTATTAGGAAATGTAGTTTACCAGCGCTTCTATTTTTGTGGATGATCTCGTCTCCCATTAATATTTGAAAAGTAGACACGCATACCCACAGAAACGCACACACACAACGCGCGCGCGCACACACACACACACACACACACACACACACACACACACACACACACACACACACACACACACACACACACACACACACACACACACACACACACACACACACACACACACACACACACACACACACACACACACACACACACACACACACACACACACACACACACACACACACACACACACACACACACAAGGATAACATTAAATAAGATCATGGAAGATGGAGGAAGAATAGTTATGATGGGCGACTTTAATCGCAAAGAAGTCTGCTGGGAAGAGATGACAGTAAAGGGTGGAGACGACTCATAGGGAAATGTTTTACTCGAGATGATTATTGACCATACAATGACACAATGGATACAAGAGAACACTTGGTATAGAAATGAAGAAGAACCATCGAGACTAGACCTAATAATCACATCTGAACCTAAAATTGTAGAAAAGATTGAATATAAGACACCAATAAGTAAAAGTGACCACATATTGATTGAACTGGAACTAAACGAGGAAAAATACATGAAAAAAATGAACAATATAGAAAAGGAAGAATGATGTATGAAAAAACAAATTTTGATCAAATAAGAGAATTCTTTCAAAAAGAAAACCGGGAAAGAATATACAAAGAAGAAACAACAGTGGAAGAGAAATGGAATATTTTGACAAAAAATTATAAAAAAGGAGTGGAAAAGTATTTCCCAAAGACAAAAATAAGAAAAAGAATATATAAAGTGTTTGTACAATAAAAGTTGTAGGGAGTTAAAAGACAAAAGATATAAAGCTTGGACCAAATGGAAGAAACACAAAAGACCTGAAAAAATGTGCAAGTGTGCAGAGAGGAAAAGAGAAAATATGAAAAAGATGTCATAGAAAAATGTAAAGATCAACCAAAACTATTTTACAGATTTGTAAACAACAAACTGAAAAACAAACAAGATTTAGAGAAATTAAGACAAGGAGGATTTGAATACACAGAGGAAATAGAAATGGCGGAAATTATGAACAAGCATTTTAAATCAGTGTTTACAAGGGAGAACATACAACCTGGGGAGATCGAATGGAAAGAGAAAGTCACCCCCCATGAAAGAAATAGAAGTAACAAAGAATGAAATAATGAAAAACTTGAGTAATCTTAATGTCAGAAAATCGCATGGACCAGATGAAATAGCAAACTGGATTTTGAAAGAATGCAGGAATGAACTGGCAGACAAAATACATAGCATAATAAACAGTTTCTTGAAAGAAGGAAAAGTTCCAAAAGATTAGAATAAAAGCAAATATAGTACCTATATATAAAGGGGGAAATAAAGACCCTACCAACTATAGACCAGTCTCTCTAACAAGTACAATAGCAAAAATTTGTGAAAGAATTGTCAAAAGTAGATGTTATCCCACAATATTTAAGATATATAAAAAATCTATTTAAATCAAATCTGATTTAACTTAAGAAAAAAAAATATATTTTTTGTTTTTTAAAAAGATAAAAAAAAAAAAAATCAAACCCTGGTGTCTACAATAATACATGTTAAGTCCGGCTAAAATTGGCATTTCAAAGAATAACAGTGCCTTAAAAATAGTTTCTCATTTCACTATAAAAGTTTATATTAACTTATACTGCATTGAATAAGTCAGTAGTTGATATATTTGTCCTATATACAATGTTAGGTTTCTAGTTTTGATATATTTGTCCAATATAAAATGTTAGGTTACAAAGAAAGCAATGGCCTCCGCTAGCGGACCCAGGGATCTGGGTGCGCACGTCCTGTGTAATAGTAGTCCTTGATATATATATATATATATATATATATATATATATATATATATATATATATATATATATTTGAATATCTGGGGAGCAGATTCTCTTGTATGCATGCATTGTTAAAATCGACAGCGAAGGGTTTTCTTCGTCATTACATCGGACCTTTTAACTATTGTAAGTAACGGTCCCCATCAGCCCATGTATAGTGTTTATTTTGTGTGAATTTGCGCATTTATTGATATTTGCTTCTATATTTGTATAATTGGTTAGATTTACATGTTGTTTTCTATATTTCTGTACGTCATTATTATCTATGTTACAGAATTTCCTGAAGATGTCTCTTTGTTAGACGAAACGTTGAAATAAATGAATCATTTTGGCAACTTGGTATATGCCCACCCTCTAAATGGCAGAATATTGGTTAGAAAACTGGAGAATACTCACAAGAAGATCAACAACCTCACTAACGCTGTCGATTTTAACAATGCATGCATATATATATATATATATATATATATATATATATATATATATATATATATATATATATATTCACAGAAACCACTTGGAAAATAAAAGAAATGAATACCGAACGTTTTCGTCTATTCAAGATATCATCAGGGTACAAAGGATACAAAAAATGACCAAAGGTCACAATATGTACATGGTAGAGGAACTGGGAAAGGTCCAATACTACCCGATTCCAGAAGAATTATTTACAATCTTTTTAATAAAAATTTTATCTAACTTATATAAACCTAAGCTTAAATTCATATTATTTTCAAAACTATTTTTAATGTGATTTGACTCAATTATGTTTCTTTCTACAATATTATGACATGATGTAATAGCTTTTGTGTTTTCCCAGTCAATACTATGGGAGAGCTCTTTTTGGTGGACGAAAATTCCGCTTGACATTTGACCCGTTCTTATGTTGTATTTATGTTGACTAATCCTTTTTGTTTAAATCTTTTCCTGTCTAGCCTATGTACTTAAAATCACACACTTTACAAGGTATACTGTAGATACATCCTTCTTTTTCATTTGGAGAATTCCTAATAAGATAGTTCTTTAACAATATTGTTGTTATTAGATATCACCTGAATACCAAAGCTTTTAAATATTTGAGGAAGGGTGATAAAATTTTCATGATATGGAATTGCTAAAATGTTCTTCAATTTAAATTCGTTTACTTGAGAGGTGTTAAAATATGTTCTGGCTTTTTCTTGTGCTCTATCCATCAGATGTTTTGGATATTTTAATTTTTGACTAATCTCATTAACAAATTTTACTTCATCTTCAAGATACTCAGGAGAACATACTCTGAACGCTCTCAAGAACATAGAAGAAAAAACAGACAACTTCGTATTTTGATGATGGTATGAATAGAAATGAATATATGAGAGAATATATGTTGGTTTTCTGTAGACATTAAATTTAAAATATCTACCACATCGATGAATACTTGCATCTAAGAAAGGCAATGTGTTGTTCTCTTCTGTCTCAAATGTGAATTTTATAGAAGGAACCAAACTATTTAATTTAAACACAAACTCATCCACAGGTTTATCGCAAGGCCAAATACATAATATGTCGTCAACATATCTGTACCATATTACATTAGATGGCAAAATATTAGGCAATAAATCTCTTTCGAAAAACTCCATATATAGATTACTCAAAACCGGAGACAAACAATTCCCCATAGCCATACCAAATGTTTGTTAGTAAAACTTCCCATTAAGCTCAAATTTCGAGTCAACAACACATAACTTGATTAAACTAATAATTGTATGGGAAGGAAGTATAAGATCATATTTCTTTAATTCTTTTTCAAGAAAACTTAAGTCAAAAACCGGAACTCGAGTAAAAAGACTTGTTATATCAATGCTAACCAAGTTGAAGTCAAAGGAGATATTGTGTCCAAGTAGTTTGTCTTTCAAATCAACATTATCCTATGTGAGTTTGAAATTGTCCCAACAAGAGGACTTTAAAAGGGACACTAGCCATTTTGATAATTTATAGCTACAAGATCCAATAGAACAAGTAATGGGCCTAACTGGATTGTTAATTTTATGGATTTTAATTAATCCATACATGTATGGAAGTGACGGGGACACTGTAGAATTTTTTTTTTATCAGTTCATTGTTACCTTTTAAAATGTTCTTAAGATTTTTGTTGAAATCACCATTTACACTATCTAAGGGTTTTTTGTTAATCTTAACATAAGTTTCTTCATCACTTAACAATAAATCCATTTTCTCTAAGTATTCTTTCTTGTTCACAATAACAACACAATTGCTCTTTTCCGCCTTCGTGATGTGTAGTTCTATGTCATTTTTAAGGTTCTTATATGCAGTCAGGAAACGTTTAGGCACACTTGATGGACAAGGCGTAGATAGACCATTGTACACAAAACCTTTACATAAATTAATGTCTTGTGCTGACAAATCACTAATTTTTTTTCAAATTACAAAAACTCTTAGCAATTCCTACATAGTTCACATTTTGGTTGTTAAAAGCAAATTTCAATCCATATCCAAGCGCATATTTAACGTCATTACTCAAAGGTTTGTCATTTTTTGTATCCTTTGTACCCTGATGATGTCTTGAATAGACGAAAACGTTCGGTATTCGTTTCTTTTATTTTCCAAGTGGTTTCTGTTAAGTATTGTTGTCACGTGTGCTAAGTGATTTGTTTTGCATATGTATACATATATATATATATATATATATATACACACACACACATAT
>NC_134778.1:16230655-16233155 GCF_046742065.1 Oratosquilla oratoria | reverse complement strand
GAACTCGAAAGGAATGGGGGCCCCCGAGGAACTCGAAAAGAACGGGGGCCCCGAGAGCGAGGAAAGGAACGGGGGCCCCCGAGGAACTCGAAAGGAATGGGGGCCCCCGAGGAACTCGAAAGGAACGGGGGCCCCCGAGGAACTCGAAAGGAATGGGTGCCCCCGAGGAACTCGAAAAGAACGGGGCCCCCGAGAGCGAGGAAAGGAACGGGGGCCCCCGAGAAACTCGAAAGGAACGGGGACCCCCGAGAAACTCGAAAGGAACGGGGGCCCACGAGAAACTCGAAAAGAACGGGGGCCCTGAGAGCGAGGAAAGGAACGGGGGCCCCCGAGAACGAGGAAAGGACGGGGGCCCCCGAGAACTCGAAAGGAACGGGGGCCCCCGAGGAACTCGAAAGGAACGGGGGCCCACAAGAACTCGGAAAGGAACGGGGGCCCACGAAAAACTCGGAAAGGAACGGGGGCCCCCGAGAACGAGAATATGGACGGGGGCCCGCGAGAACGAGGAAAGGATGGGGCCCTTGAGAACGAGGGAAGAACGGGGGTCCCCGAGAACGAGGAAAGGACGGGGTCCCCCGAGAACTCGAGAGGACGGGGGCCCCCGAGAACACGGAAAGGAACGGGGGCCCACGAGAAACTCGGAAAGGAACGGGGGCCCCCGAGAACGAGGAAAGGATGGGGGCCCCCGAGAACGAGGAAAGGACGGGGGCCCCCGAGAATTCGAAAGGAACGGGGGCCCCCAAGAAACTCGAAAGGAACGGGGGCCCCCAAGAACTCGGAAAGGAACGGGGGCCCACGAGAAACTCGGAAAGGAACGGGGGCCCCCGAGAACGAGGAAATGGACGGGGGCCCCTGAGATCGAGGAAAGAACGGGGGGTCCCGAGAACGAGGAAAGGACGGGGGCCCCCGAGAACGAGGAAAGGACGGGGGCCCCCGAGAACTCGAGAGGACGGGGGCCCCCGAGAACTCGAGAGGACGGGGGCCCCCGAGAACACGGAAAGGACGGGGGGCCCCCGAGAACACGGAAAGGACGGGGGCCCCCGAGAAACTCGAAAGGATGGGGGCCCATAAAGAACGAGACTGATGGGCGTCGTCGTCGTCGTCATCATTTATCATCATCATCATTATCATCGTCATCATCATCATCATCATCATCATCATCATCATCATCATCATCATCATCATCATCATCATCATCATCATCATCATCATCATCATCATCATCATCATCATCATCATCATCATCATCATCATCATCATCATCATCATCATCATCATCATCATCATCATCATCATCATCATCATCATCATCATCATCACCATCACTCTATTTTTCATCATTTATTTATTATGTGGTGATTAGTTTGACGACATCACTAGTTGATACTAGTTTTTATCATCGCAAGCTGGCGTCGCGCGCGTGGGTGGCCCCTTCTCGAGAGGAGCAACCATGACATTTAAATTCGTGCTAAGGTTAGGCCTTTACTAAAAGCCCGGCTGGAAAACATCATATGACACCTGTGACCCCTTACTGCAATATGATTGGTCAAATGTGTTTTAGTGTTTTGTCCATAGCCAATCACGTAAATCCTAAGATGGAAAGTACAGCCCTAGATGAGGAGCCTCATCCCTTCGGAAGTTTCGTCTTTGCTGTCACACAGTCAAGTCAGTCTAAGTTTAAAGTCATAAGTTAAAACTACGACTAGGATACCCATATAGAAGGTCTGTGCCGAGTATCTAATTTAAGTCCAGCCTCCCACACCCCGTACACTCAATTACACCTGTTCGTTAATAGCAAATATTAAAACAACAAAGGAAAGTCATTGATAGGAGACTTTATTCTCATTCAATACCACCATTTTGAGAGATGATAATGTGAGATACTAAAACTATTTTTACACTTGTTCTTACTTCCCTGATCCAACCGTTTTGGCCACAGCTACCACTTAAATTTATATACGTAATCACAATAATTATTATTACTTTATTCTATTTATTTATTTATAAAAACAAAACAAAACTGGAGATTGAGGGAAGCCTTTTGACCATCCGTGTACCGATCGTGTGACCAAAGACCAGCTGGGGACCTTAGTCCAACCAAGGCTGCCCTTGTACTAGCATAAAAATATCGTGTTTAAACCCTGTAAGTGATCCTGTCTAATTATACTCGGTACCTCCTCAGTTTCAGTTATTTGTTTATTTGTTTATTTATTTAATGACTTAAAGTATTGTGTATAATTTGATTTTGTTTTATTTATTTGATTTCATTATCTATTTTCATATTATTGTTTATTTATTTTTTATTAATCTAATTTTATTTGGTTTTGTATCGTTTTGCTGCAGTATTTTTGCATGTTTATTGGAGGTAGGACTCACAAGCATGCGTCATGAAAACATTTCCCAAAATGCATTATCCTCACTGACTCCGTCTGAACGTCGTCACGCGAATTGAAAACATACGAATTACGGTGCATTTGAAACAGGTGGACACCTACACGTC
>NC_134778.1:16223155-16225655 GCF_046742065.1 Oratosquilla oratoria | reverse complement strand
TTTGATAATAACCCATATATATACATACAGATATATATATATACATATACTTTTTTTTTTTTTTTTTTTCCTTGTAACCACGAGGAAATTAAAGATCGGAATACTGAACGTATTCTGAATACTGAACGAGCCCACTCGTTGGGACCATTTCCACTTCCCACATTAGGAACAATGTAGATTTAATTAGTAAATTGAACGATCTTAATATGTCTGTTGATTTTAAGTTAGTTAGCTTTGATATTAATTCGTTATTTACCTGTGTTCCGGTTTTTGACCTTCTTTCCTTCCTAGAAGAAGAACTTATACTGCATTCTTTGCCTCTTCCAGTCGATGTCATTATCAATCTCATTAAACTCTGTGTGGTTGATTCCAAATTCGTTTTTGTGGAAAGTTCTATGTACAAAGATTTGGTATGGCTATAGGAAATCCCTTGTCTCCACTGTTGAGTAATTTGTACATGGAATTTTTTGAAAGGGAGTTGTTGTCTTGTATTCTTCCACGTAATGTTATTTGGTACAGGTATGTCGATGACATACTATGCATTTGGCCACTTGCTCACAAATTGGATAATTTTTTAGTTAGTTTAAACAATTTAGTACCTTCTATAAAATTTTAAATTGAGATAGAACAAGAGAACAAATTACCCTTTCTAGATGTTACTATTCACAGAAAAGAAAGGTACTTCAGGTTTGATGTTTTTCGTAAACCAACTAACGTTTTTTCATATGTTCACTATTATTCTGCTCACCACCTTAACACAAAAATCTCAGTTTTTACCTCCATGTTTCTTAGAGCTTTTAGAGTTTGTAGTCCTGAATTTTTAGATGAAGAAATAAAAAAGATTTATGAAATAGCATCAAACTTGAGATAACCAAATCATGTGATAGTTAGATCACAACATAAGGCCAGGAAGTCCTATGTTGATTCTTCCCCAAAAGATCCTTTTAATAAAAAGAATCTTTTGGTTCTTCCCTTTCATCCTAATTTGGTAAAACTCCCTCGTGTCCTTAAGATTTTTAATGTTAATGTTGTGTTTAAGAACCATACAATCAAAGAACTTCTTATCAAGAATTCACCGGATAATTCGGCGGGTTGTGTCTACTCTATCCCTCGCAAGAATTGCAATTCTTGTTATATTGGTCAAACTGGCAAGGAATTAAAACTTAGATTGAACCAGCATAAGTATAGTGTCCGTACTGGCCAATCTTCAAGTGGGATTTTTGCTCACATTAGAGACTACAATCACTGTATTGATTGGGACAATTCCCAAGAAATTGTTTCAAGTAATTCTTATTTGATAAGGAATATAATTGAATCGTGTCTCATTAAAAAAACTTTTAATGAAAATCTCAATTTAAGCACTGGTCTTTTTAAACTAGATAATTTTGTTATTAACCAAATTGTAGGACAATGTCCCAAAGCTCCGCCTTAGTCATCTTGTGTGACCTTTTTTCACCTGTGTCAACTGTCACCCATTTTTATTTATTTATTCTTGTTATTATTATTTTCTATTATATATATGTATGCGTGTGCAAGCGTGCACATATATATGTATGTATATGTATATATTTATTATTATTATTTCTATTTTTGTTTCTTTGTAAGACAATCATTATGTATTTATGTTGAATCACATGTGTCAATTGTCACCATTCTTATTTCTTGTTATTATCATTTATATTTTGTTTCTTTGTAGGATATTTCTTATGTATTTATGTTGAATGTCCTTTTATCACCTTGTCAATTGTCATCCTTATGTATTTATGCTGAGTGACATTTTATCACCTGTTTCAATTTTCACCCATTTTATTTATTGTTTTTATTTTTTTATTTATATTTTTGTTTCTTTGTAAGATAATCCTTACGTATTTACGTTGAGTGACCTCTCCTGTTTTCTATACTATTGTATTTAAGTTATACTTTGTTGTGACACTATGTACTTTGAAAATGTCTTAATAGACGAAAACGTTCAGTATTCCGATCTTTAATTTCCTCGTGGTTACAAGCAAAAATCTTTATTCACGTGTTTTTTGTGATTACTGTTACATATATAAGTACATATATATATATATCTGTATATATACATATATATATACATATATATATAAATATATACATACAAATATACATATATATATATATATATATATATATGTATATATACATACATATATGTACATATATATATATATATACATATATATGAATATATATATATATATGTATATATATATATATGTATAAATATATATATATATATATATATATATATATATGTCTATATATATACATATATATATATACATAGTGTAAATGGGCAGGAGGTTTTCCCTCAAGCATACTTCATTAAAATGAATGGCAAGCTTGTTATGACAGAGCTTCTTGTCGTATTTTTCTCTCTTAGAGTAATCTTGCCTTCTGTAGGCAGTAACCTTAATAAATCTCCGTATGTCATGTTGTGGAATAACATATGTATGTTATTCCACGGCATGACATACGG
>NC_134778.1:16208155-16215655 GCF_046742065.1 Oratosquilla oratoria | reverse complement strand
CCGAGAACGAGGAAAGGAACGGGGGCCCCCGAGAACGAGGAAAGGACGGGGGCCCCTGAGAACGAGGAAAGGACGGGGGTCACCGAAAAGAAGGAAAGAACAGGGGCCCCCGAGAACGAGGAAAGGACGGGGCCCCCGAGAACTCGAGAGGACGGGGGCCCCCGAGAACACGGAAAGGAACGGGGACCCACGAGAAACTCGGAAAGGAACGGGGGCCCCCGAGAACGAGGTAAGTATGGGGGCCCCCGAGAACGAGGAAAGGACGGGGGCCCCCGAGAACTCGAAAGGAACGGGGGCCCCCGAGAAACTCGAAAGGAACGGGGGCCCCCGAGAAACTCGAAAGGAACGGGGGCCCCTGAGAAACTTGAAAGGACCGGGGGCCCCCAAGAACTCGGAAAGGAACGGAGGCCCACGAGAAACTCGGAAAGGAACGGGGGGCCCCGAGAACGAGGAAATGGACGGGGGCCCCCGAGAACGAGGAAAGGACGGGGGCCCCTGAGAACGAGAAAAGAACGGGGGTTCCCGAGAACGAGGAAAGGACGGGGGCTCCCGAGAACGAGGAAAGGACGGGGGCCCCCGAGAACTCGAGAGGATGGTGGCCCCCGAGAACACGGAAAGGACGGGGGCCCCCGAGAAACTCGAAAGGATGGGGGCCCCCAAAGAACGAGACTGATGGGCGTCGTCGTCGTCGTCGTCGTCGTCATCATCATCATCATCATCATCATCATCATCATCATCATCATCATCATCATCATCATCATCATCATCATCATCATCATCAATCATCATCATCATCATCATCATCATCATCATCATCATCATCATCATCATCATCATCATCATCATCATCATCATCATCATCATCATCATCATCATCATCATCATCATCATCATCATCATCATCATCATCATCATCATCATCATCATCATCACCATCACTTTATTTTTTATCATCTATTTATTATGTGGTGATTGGTTTGACGACATCACCACTAGTTGATACTAGTTTTTATCATTGCACGCTGGCGTCGCGCGCTTGGGTGGCCCCTTCTCGAGAGGAGCAACCATAACATTTAAATTCGTGCTAAGGTTAGGCCTTTACTAAAAGCCCGGCTGGAAAACATCATATGACACCTGTGACCCCTTACTGCAATATGATTGATCAAATGTGTTTTAGTGTTTTGTCCATAGCCCTAGTACAGCCCTAGATGAGGAGCCTCAAATATTAAAACAACAAAGGAAAGTCATAGATAGGAGACTTTATTCTCATTCAATACCACCATTTTGAGAGATGATAATGTGAGATACTAAAACTATTTTTACACTTGTTCTTACTTCCCTGATCCAACCGTTTTGGCCACAGCTACCACTTAAATTTATATACGTAATCACAATAATTATTATTACTTTATTTTATTTATTTATTTATAAAAAAAAAATGGAGATTGAGGGAAGCCTTTTGACCATCCGTGTACCGATCGTGTGACCAAAGGCCAGCTGGGGACCTTAGTCCAACCAAGGCTGCCCTTGTACTAGCATAAAAATATCGTGTTTAAACCCTGTAAGTGATCCTGTCTAATTATACTCGGTACCTCCTCAGTTTCAGTTATTTGTTTATTTGTTTATTTATTTAATGACTTAAAGTATTGTGTATAATTTGATTTTGTTTTATTTATTTGATTTCATTATCTATTTTCATTTTATTGTTTATTTCTTTTCTAATAATCTAATTTTATTTGGTTTTATATCGTTTTGCTGCAGTATTTTTGCATGTTTATTGGAGGGAGGACGCACAAACATGCATCATGAAAACATTTCCCAAAATACATTATCCTCACTGACTCCGTCTGAACGTCGTCACGCGAATTGAAAACATACGAATTACGGTGCATTTGAAACAGGTGGACACCTACACGTCGAAATGAATAAAACATAATGACGCATGCAGCCATGCAGGTATCAAAATACTTTCATGTCATCCCTCCCCGCGTCCAATTTCCCGCCATTGCAAGCGTCGTCGGGCGGATTGTAAACAAAGACGCGTTCGAGAAACAAAGTTGTCTTCCTAGAAGACATGTAACTACCGTCTCTATTACTACAAGGTGACCAATAAATAGTATACACACTTTCAAATCATTCGTAGCCTAGTCGGTTTCCCTGATCTGTGTTATTGTCAGCTGAGCTTCGAATACTGTGGTTATCAGTTTGAAATTAAAGAGAAATTTAGTCAATTCCCCCCCTATAATCTAACCTAGTCTAGTCTCCCATGCGTGTTCGCAAATGTACTGATGACCACCATTTCACATAGCTGGTCATGATCAAAACTAATGGATTCGTCAACGTTACAAAGCATTTGGAAGAGTGTGCATATTTGGGACACCCTATACATAAATAAGATATATGTATATATGTATATGTATATATATATATATATATATATATATATATATATATTCATATATATATATATATATATATATATATATATATATATATATATATATATCTGATTTATGTGGTCATTGATACTTTGCACAATACTAACCTCGCCGTTGGGGAAATCCTTCCATAAGTGTGCATAACTTCAAGGTAAAAAAAAAAAAAAATAGTAATAGTAAGGTTCGGAATTTCTTCCACAAAATATTGCACGTTCCGGGAGCCAGCCGCGCTGATGAAATTCATATACAAACACGAGCAAATGTTTTGACTCACCCAGAGTTTTTCACGATACAGAATTTTACCTTATTCTAAGTTAAGTAATTTATAGGAAAATGTATTACATTCTCGACAGAAAAAAATCATATTGACGTTGTGAGAAGAGCCCTATGAACAAGCGAATATATACATATACATATATATATATGTATATATATATATATATATATATATATATATATATAGAGAGAGAGAGAGAGAGAGAGAGAGAGATCGCTTGGTTATTAGGAAATGTAGTTTACCAGCGCTTCTATTTTTGTGGATGATCTCGTCTCCCATTAATATTTGAAAAGTAGACACGCATACCCACAGAAACGCACACACACAACGCGCGCGCGCGCACACACACACACACACACACACACACACACACACACACTCACACACACACACACGCACACACACACACACACACATACACACACACACACACACACACACACACACACACACACAAGGATAACATTAAATAAGATCATGGAAGATGGAGGAAGAATAGTTATGATGGGCGACTTTAATCGCAAAGAAGTCTGCTGGGAAGAGATGACAGTAAAGGGTGGAGACGACTCATAGGGAAATGTTTTACTCGAGATGATTATTGACCATACAATGACACAATGGATACAAGAGAACACTTGGTATAGAAATGAAGAAGAACCATCGAGACTAGACCTAATAATCACATCTGAACCTAAAATTGTAGAAAAGATTGAATATAAGACACCAATAAGTAAAAGTGACCACATATTGATTGAACTGGAACTAAACGAGGAAAAATACATGAAAAAAATGAACAATATAGAAAAGGAAGAATGATGTATGAAAAAACAAATTTTGATCAAATAAGAGAATTCTTTCAAAAAGAAAACCGGGAAAGAATATACAAAGAAGAAACAACAGTGGAAGAGAAATGGAATATTTTGACAAAAAATTATAAAAAAGGAGTGGAAAAGTATTTCCCAAAGACAAAAATAAGAAAAAGAATATATAAAGTGTTTGTACAACAAAAGTTGTAGGGAGTTCAAAGACAAAAGATATAAAGCTTGGACCAAATGGAAGAAAGACAAAAGACCTGAAAAAATGGAAAACATATACTTATTATAGAAATGAATATGTGCAAGTGTGCAGAGAGGAAAAGAGAAAATATGAAAAAGATGTCATAGAAAAATGTAAAGATCAACCAAAACTATTTTACAGATGTGTAAACAACAAACTGAAAAACAAACAAGATTTAGAGAAATTAAGACAAGGAGGATTTGAATACACAGAGGAAATAGAAATGGCGGAAATTATGAACAAGCATTTTAAATCAGTGTTTACAAGGGAGAACATACAACCTGGGGAGATCGAATGGAAAGAGAAAGTCACCCCCCATGAAAGAAATAGAAGTAACAAAGAATGAAATAATGAAAAACTTGAGTAATCTAAATGTCAGAAAATCGCATGGACCAGATGAAATAGCAAACTGGATTTTGAAAGAATGCAGGAATGAACTGGCAGACAAAATACATAGCATAATAAACAGTTTCTTGAAAGAAGGAAAAGTTCCAAAAGATTAGAATAAAAGCAAATATAGTACCTATATATAAA
Source organism: Oratosquilla oratoria (assembly GCF_046742065.1). Classification (NCBI taxonomy): domain Eukaryota; kingdom Metazoa; phylum Arthropoda; class Malacostraca; order Stomatopoda; family Squillidae; genus Oratosquilla; species Oratosquilla oratoria. Next base: position 16,211,350 of record NC_134778.1, on the reverse strand, counting down.
GGGGGAAATAAAGACCCTACCAACTATAGACCAGTCTCTCTAACAAGTACAATAGCAAAAATTTGTGAAAGAATTGTCAAAAGTAGATGTTATCCCACAATATTTAAGATCTATAAAAAATCTATTTAAATCAAATCTGATTTAACTTAAGAAAAAAAAATATATTTTTTGTTTTTTAAAAAGATAAAAAAAAAAAAAAAATTCAAACCCTAGTGTCTACAATAATACATGTTAAGTCCGGCTAAAATTGGCATTTCAAAGAATAACAGTGCCTTAAAAATAGTTTCTCATTTCACTATAAAAGTTTATATTAACTTATACTGCATTGAATAAGTCAGTAGTTGATATATTTGTCCTATATACAATGTTAGGTTTCTAGTTTTGATATATTTGTCCAATATAAAATGTTAGGTTACAAAGAAAGCAATGGCCTCCGCTAGCGGACCCAGGGATCTGGGTGCGCACGTCCTGTGTAATAGTAGTCCTTGATATATATATATATATATATATATATATATATATATATACATATATATATATATATATACATATATATATATATATATATATATATGAATATCTGGGGAGCAGATTCTCTTGTATGCATGCATTGTTAAAATCGACAGCGAAGGGTTTTCTTCGTCATTACATCGGACCTTTTAACTATTGTAAGTAACGGTCCCCATCAGCCCATGTATAGTGTTTATTTTGTGTGAATTTGCGCATTTATTGATATTTGCTTCTATATTTGTATAATTGGTTAGATTTGCATGTTGTTTTCTATATTTCTGTACGTCATTATTATCTATGTTACAGAATTTCCTGAAGATGTCTCTTTGTTAGACGAAACGTTGAAATAAATGAATCATTTTGGCAACTTGGTATATGCCCACCCTCTAAATAGCAGAATATTGGTTAGAAAACTGGAGAATACTCACAAGAAGATCAACAACCTCACTAACGCTGTCGATTTTAACAATGCATGCATATATATATATATATATATATATATATATATATATATATATATATATATATATATATATATATTCACAGAAACCACTTGGAAAATAAAAGAAATGAATACCGAACGTTTTCGTCTATTCAAGATATCATCAGGGTACAAAGGATACAAAAAATGACCAAAGGTCACAATATGTACATGGTAGAGGAACTGGGAAAGGTCCAATACTACCCGATTCCAGAAGAATTATTTACAATCTTTTTAATAAAAAAATTATCTAACTTATATAAACCTAAGCTTAAATTCATATTATTTTCAAAACTATTTTTAATGTGATTTGACTCAATTATGTTTCTTTCTACAATATTATGACATGATGTAATAGCTTTTGTGTTTTCCCAGTCAATACTATGGGAGAGCTCTTTTTGGTGGACGAAAATTCCGCTTGACATTTGACCCGTTCTTATGTTGTATTTATGTTGACTAATCCTTTTTGTTTAAATCTTTTCCTGTCTAGCCTATGTACTTAAAATCACACACTTTACAAGGTATACTGTAGATACATCCTTCTTTTTCATTTGGAGAATTCCTAATAAGATAGTTCTTTAACAATATTGTTGTTATTAGATATCACCTGAATACCAAAGCTTTTAAATATTTGAGGAAGGGTGATAAAATTTTCATGATATGGAATTGCTAAAATGTTCTTCAATTTAAATTCGTTTACTTGAGAGGTGTTAAAATATGTTCTGGCTTTTTCTTGTGCTCTATCCATCAGATGTTTTGGATATTTTAATTTTTGACTAATCTCATTAACAAATTTTACTTCATCTTCAAGATACTCAGGAGAACATACTCTGAACGCTCTCAAGAACATAGAAGAAAAAACAGACAACTTCGTATTTTGATGATGGTATGAATAGAAATGAATATATGAGAGAATATATGTTGGTTTTCTGTAGACATTAAATTTAAAATATCTACCACATCGATGAATACTTGCATCTAAGAAAGGCAATGTGTTGTTCTCTTCTGTCTCAAATGTGAATTTTATAGAAGGAACCAAACTATTTAATTTTAACACAAACTCATCCACAGGTTTATCGCAAGGCCAAATACATAATATGTCGTCAACATATCTGTACCATATTACATTAGATGGCAAAATATTAGGCAATAAATCTCTTTCGAAAAACTCCATATATAGATTACTCAAAACCGGAGACAAACAATTCCCCATAGCCATACCAAATGTTTGTTAGTAAAACTTCCCATTAAGCTCAAATTTCGAGTCAACAACACATAACTTGATTAAACTAATAATTGTATGGGAAGGAAGTATAAGATCATATTTCTTTAATTCTTTTTCAAGAAAACTTAAGTCAAAAACCGGAACTCGAGTAAAAAGACTTGTTATATCAATGCTAACCAAGTTGAAGTCAAAGGAGATATTGTGTCCAAGTAGTTTGTCTTTCAAATCAACATTATCCTATGTGAGTTTGAAATTGTCCCAACAAGAGGACTTTAAAAGGGACACTAGCCATTTTGATAATTTATAGCCACAAGATCCAATAGAACAAGTAATGGGCCTAACTGGATTGTTAATTTTATGGATTTTAATTAATCCATACATGTATGGAAGTGACGGGGACACTGTAGAATTTTTTTTTTATCAGTTCATTGTTACCTTTTAAAATGTTCTTAAGATTTTTGTTGAAATCACCATTTACACTATCTAAGGGTTTTTTGTTAATCTTAACATAAGTTTCTTCATCACTTAACAATAAATCCATTTTCTCTAAGTATTCTTTCTTGTTCACAATAACAACACAATTGCTCTTTTCCGCCTTCGTGATGTGTAGTTCTATGTCATTTTTAAGGTTCTTATATGCAGTCAGGAAACGTTTAGGCACACTTGATGGACAAGGCGTAGATAGACCATTGTACACAAAACCTTTACATAAATTAATGTCTTGTGCTGACAAATCACTAATTTTTTTTCAAATTACAAAAACTCTTAGCAATTCCTACATAGTTCACATTTTGGTTGTTAAAAGCAAATTTCAATCCATATCCAAGCGCATATTTAACGTCATTACTCAAAGGTTTGTCATTTTTTGTATCCTTTGTACCCTGATGATGTCTTGAATAGACGAAAACGTTCGGTATTCGTTTCTTTTATTTTCCAAGTGGTTTCTGTTAAGTATTGTTGTCACGTGTGCTAAGTGATT
>NC_134778.1:16195655-16205655 GCF_046742065.1 Oratosquilla oratoria | reverse complement strand
GGAATAACATACATAATATGTATGTTATTCCATAACATGACATACGGAGATTTATGAAGGTTACTGCCTACAGAAGGCAAGATTACTCTAAGAAAGAGAGAAAAATACGACAAGAAGCTCTGTCATAACAAGCTTGCCATTCATTTTAATGACATATATATATATATATATATATATATATATATATATATATATATATATATATATATGTATATATAAATATAAATATATATATACATATATATATATATATATATCACAGGTGAGAAATGTAGTAACACATTTATAAATCACAACTAACACCACAGTCGGACGAAAGAAAGAGTTGCGTAAGCGGAACTATATATTTCGATTGCTACCTGCAATCCTCTTCAGTAGTACAAAGTGGCAGGGAGGAGGCTATCTTAAGTAGCAACCTCTTACAAAAGAAAGGGAACACGAGAAAATACAGAACATCACTGCCCCAGCCCTAGTTGACCTGAGGCTGACACGAGGTCGGGTCAGGGGGAGGGGGAGGGAGCTTGTTGACAATATTTTTGGTGATGAATAGTCCTGAAATGATGTCTGGGGTCCATTGACCCTTGGAAATATTCATCGTGGGCAGATAATCAATTAATGTTGATTCCACCATTTTCCTTCTGAACCCACACCCCGATTTGTAAATGAGATCAGATTTCTCCCAGTCCATCCGGTGATTAAATTTATCAACGTGTTGAAACACTGCTGAATTTATTTGGCCATATCTAATCGACCTTTTGTGTTCATTTAATCTTGTCGGTAGGTCTCTTCCCGTCTGGCCAATGTATGAAAGGTCACAATCTTTACATGGAAGGGAGTAAACACCTGGGATATGTTCTTCCTTCAACCTCTGGTGAACATTAACAACTTTTTTATTAATAGTGTTAGGGTAGTTATGAATTAAATTTACTTTCTCTTTGGGAAGAAACTTGGACAATTGACTGATGGACTCTGAGAAGGGGATGACTAGGGGATTTTGTCTCTCTTTCTTTAACTTAGTGGAAGGGTGTTTGAAAAAACTTGCTCTGGCTTGACTAAGGGCTTTATCCAGAAACCAATGAGGGTAGGCTAATTTTGTTAATTGGGACTTGATGGAAGTTAATTCGTGTTCTAAAAATTGGGGGCTACAAATCCTAAAGGCTCGGAGAAAAAGTCCCGAAGTTACACTCCTTTTAATGTGATCTGGGTGATGACTGAAGAAATGGAGGTAACTACCTGAATGAGTGTTCTTTCTAAAAACAGTAAAGGCAAGCTTATTCCCATTCTTCATGATTAAGATGTCTAAAAAGGGGATTTTATCATCTTTTTCCCATTCCACTTTGAACTTGATGTTGGTTGTTAATTTATTAAGTTTATCTAGAAAAATATCAAAGGGACCCCAACTCTCATCCCAAAGAGTGAAAATATCATCAACGTATGATTTGGTTAAGATACGTTGATGATATTTTCACTCTTTGGGATGAGAGTTGGGGTCCCTTTGATATTTTTCTAGATAAACTTAATAAATTAACAGGTGTTTACTCCCTTCCATGTAAAGATTGTGACCTTTCATACATTGGCCAGACGGGAAGAGACCTACCGACAAGATTAAATGAACACAAAAGGTCGATTAGATATGGCCAAATAAATTCAGCAGTGTTTCAACACGTTGATAAATTTAATCACCGGATGGACTGGGAGAAATCTGATCTCATTTACAAATCGGGGTGTGGGTTCAGAAGGAAAATGGTGGAATCAACATTAATTGATTATCTGCCCACGATGAATATTTCCAAGGGTCAATGGACCCCAGACATCATTTCAGGACTATTCATCACCAAAAATATTGTCAACAAGCTCCCTCCCCCTCCCCCTGACCCGACCTCGTGTCAGCCTCAGGTCAACTAGGGCTGGGGCAGTGATGTTCTGTATTTTCTCGTGTTCCCTTTCTTTTGTAAGAGGTTGCTACTTAAGATAGCCTCCTCCCTGCCACTTTGTACTACTAAAGAGGATTGCAGGTAGCAATCGAAATATATAGTTCCGCTTACGCAACTCTTTCTTTCGTCCGACTGTGGTGTTAGTTGTGATATATATATATGTATATGTACACGCACATACACACATATACATATATATATATATATATATATATATATATATATATATATATATATATATATATGCTAATAAGAACACGGGTACGTGTGTTCACTTATGCAAAGTAGACCACTTGGAAAAAGAAACTAACGAAGCAGAGCGCTTTCGTATATTACATCTTCAGTGCAACAAGTACTGTAAGAGGCCGGTAGTGTACGAATGGAAATGAGCTAGGGTATTAGAATAATTCAGACTCGACGCCTGCTCGAGGGCGATGTTATGTCTATGTGAGGGCGACGTTTTGTCTATGTAAACACACCGACGGTGGTGACTGTTTTATAATCGATTATGTAATCATAACTTTGTAAGCGCAGGTTACCTTCGTTTGACTAATGCTGAGGTAAACAATTTTTGCTAGTGGCATTGAAATGGCTTTCCGAATTGGTGCAAGGTGGAGAAGGAGGAAAAAACTATTGGTGCATGAATTCAAAGTCACGCCCATAAGGAGTGACATTTACTTCAGAAGTCACCGGAGATTGGATTAGAAAAATTAGTGACGTCAGACGAAGATAACTTAGCGTAGGATACGGGATCTCGTCAGACGTTCTGGGGAGAAGATATAGAGGGGGTGTCGAGAGAGGATTAGGAGACGATGTAGAGACGAGAGAAAAGAGATCCCGAGTGTAAGCAGAAGGTGAAAGTACAGTGAAAGAAGAAAGAAAATTCACCACCCTTTTATTAACCCAAAGGACGAGAGGAATAGGCATGGGGCCTAGAAAATAGTGAGACTACAGGAAAAAGAAGGCATTGGGCCTACTGCTTAAGAGGAACTTGAATATTAGTGAAACTCACGTAACGAGAGGCAAGGGGCCTTGAGACGAGTGATATTACAAGTCAAATTTAAGTGACAGTGGTGACAAGGGGAGGTGAAAGTGGTGGCAGCGGTGGGATGAACGGTGCGACGAACGAACTGGGTGTTAAACACCTCCGAAGAGAAGTGGCGCAAGAAGTCTACGGGAACAAGACAACCAAAATCAAGAGTGTATTACGACTACGAGAGAAATCTACAACTTCAAGTAACTGCTACGTTGGGAACAAGCATTCTTCAAGATTCTTCAAGGTGATCATCATCTACAAGGCGGTCTTCAAGGCAGAGTGTGTGATGGAGGAGGAACAACGTCGTTGAGGAATGACAAGACCGTAGAAGGACGTCAAACCAGACATTGACATCACGAAGCGACATCGCAAGCAGCCAGGCTAAAGCAAGGTATTAGTAATAAGTATGAGTACCCCTCAGAATTCTAACGTGTTGAGACACGAAATTCACACATCAAATACAAATATTCCAAAATTCACAGGAGAGTCTAACACATATGGTGTAAACAAGTTCCTAAACCTCATTGACACTCTTATAGTTAGTAAAAACATTACAAATGAGAATCGTAAGATTGAGATTCTCAAGGAGAATATAGATCCAGAGCATGGAAGGGCGAGGTTTGTCATTAACTTCCAGCAAATGGAATTAATTAATCAATATGATAATTACAAGAAAGCATTTCTCAAGCATTTCATGTCCAAATGTGATCAGGATCCTATTAGATCATTGGTAAAAATGATTAAGGAAGTTAGGACAAGTGAAATTGACACAGAGTACTTAGCTAGATTAGATAGATGGTCAAAAGACATGAATTCTATCTTGAAAGATTCAGACTGGATAGAAAGATCTAGTGAGAAGATGAAAATCTCACAGGTAATCAAATTGATTACATTTAGCTTATTGGCAAAGAATTCTGATGACTTAACAGCAGAAAGGCTGTACAAAGATTTAAAATCAAACATCTGTTTAGGAGAAGTAGATTATCTTCTTCAAGGATACAGTGAGACCAGAACAATAAACCCATATGTAATGCCTATAAATCAACATAGCCAATATAGGAATTCTAGAGAGTTTAAGAAAACAGAAGTAGGACATAGGCGGCATGCTAGAAGTCCATCTAGGGATAGGGATACCAGAATCCTATGTTTTAATTGTAATGCATGGGGACACAAGGCACAAGAATGTTTTTATGGGATTATTTGCAGAAATTGCAAATACGAAGGTCACAATGAGTATCAATGTAGGAACCCTCCATTCTGTATTTACCATAATAAAATCGGACACAGAACTCATGAATGCCGAAATTTTCGGGTACCCCCAGGGCTAAGAGGAAAACCCCCAGACACAGAATAAACCATTTCAGACCTCCCCATATATATACCGATAGGCGGTATTGTGTTAAATATGGGAATGCAAGGGAGATGAAAGAAACTGACAAACTGATAATTACTGTTGGTAAAACTTCTGTAGGACCTCTCATTGCGGGTAAAGTGTTCAATAAGCCTATTCAAATTTTTATTGATACAGGGTCTGTAGTTAATGTAATTACTAGTAAAGTTTTAAACCAGTTGAACCCAGGAGTGAAAATGTTGGAACCAATCCGTTACACATTGCAAGGTGTAACTGGAAATCAGTTAAAAACATTAGGCAAGATTGAGCTAGAAGTTGCCTTATATACAAATGAACAATTGTACATCCCAGTGATAGTGGTAGAAGAGTCTGTTTTTCCAGGAGATTTATTGATAGGATTTGCAACTATGAGAAAAGAAAACATGGTAATTTGTCCTGCTGACTTAGGAATTTTAGTGAAGTCACAGTTAATCCCATTCTTAAATCAACCAGACTTAAGACCAGTGACAGGAATCAATGAATCCTTAGATAACATTTCTATCCTAGATAGCGAGGCCGAGCGGTCCAACCCTACAGAAAGTAAAACAATTTGTGAACCCAACTCAGAAGTTCAGGAAATCCCAGAGATTACTAAATTATCAAACACAGATGCCTTGAGAATTGCAGATTGCGGATTAACAAGGTCGACATTGTTACATCCCAGGTCAATTAATAAGGTTGAAGTGTGTTTGAAAGGAATCAATGTAGACTCTGAAGTAATTACAGTCCCAGAATCAGTTAAACTTAAAGGATTGAAGTGGGACTCAGGGATTTATAAGACAAATAAGAACAGAGTAGAAGTATTAGTAATTAATACTATGAATAAAGAGATAGTTTTAAAGAAAGGTACACAAATAGGATGTATTCAGGTGTGTACTAAACCTATTAAGATTTTAAATGAGAATAGTGAGGAGATAGAATTACCAACTTCATCAATTTGTTCAGTACAAGAAGGCATAGACTTAAGAAATAGATATAAAGAATTATTACAATCAACTAATTGCCCTGAGTTGGATGAAGCTTTATTTGCTTTGCTTATGAAACATAAAAAAGCAATTGCTTTGCCGGGGGACGCCTTAGGCAAAACAACTGTTTTAAAACATCACATTAAGTTAAAACCAGGAACACAACCTATCTACATACCAGCCTACAGAGTTCCTCACTCTAAATTAGCTGTAGTAGATAAACTCATCACTGAAATGTTATCACAGGATATTATTGAACATAGTAAAAGTGAGTGGAATTTTCCGTTGATCCTAGTACCAAAGTCTGATGGGACTATGCGACCAGTTATTGATTACAGGGAACTGAATAAGCACACCATTCGTGACAGGTTACCATTACCCATTATCGGTGACATTTTGAGAAGTTTGGGAACTGAGAATAGATATTTTAGTACTATAGATATCAAATCAGCTTTTTGGCAAATAGAATTGCATGAAGATTCAAGAGAGTTCACAGCATTTTCTACTACAACAGGACATTATGAGTTCAAGAGAATGCCATTTGGGTTATGTAATAGTCCATTAACTTACATGAGATTAATGAATACTATTCTAGATGGATTGTTAGGAAACACTGCCAGTGTATTTCTAGATGACATTTTAATAGTTTCTCAGACTGCAGTGGAGCACTTTAAGAAATTAGATTTGATATTCTCAAGACTAGGAGAAGCTGGGTTAAAAGTAAAACTTGAAAAATGTAAGTTCTTGCAAGACAGTGTCATTTACTTAGGACATAAGATAGACAGACACGGACTGAGTACAGTAAATTCAAAGGTGGACGCTGTCAAGAATTTTCCAGTTCCGACCAATGTAGACAAGGTTAGGAGCTTTTTGGGATTAACAGGATATTATAGAAAATTCATTCAAAGTTATGCTGACATTGCTAATCCACTAAGTTCATTGTTAAGAAAGGACTCAAAGTTCATATGGGGACCTGCACAACAGCAAGCTTTTGACAAGTTGAAAGATAAACTCACAAGTTCACCTATTTTAATTTTCCCCGACTATGAAAAAGAATTTATTCTTTGTACTGATGCGTCTGACATAGGGTTAGGAGGCATACTAATGCAAGAGAGAAATGGAACTTTGAAACCCATAGCTTACACATCCAGACTTTGTAATAGTGCGGAGAGAAACTATTCTATAACTGAAAGAGAAACTTTAGCAGTAATTTATTCTTTAGAAAGTTTTAGGGATATGATACTAGGGTATCCCATCAGAGTTTGGACTGATCACACAGCTATTCAGAACTTATTTAAGCATAAGAATCTTAGAGGCAGACTAGCTAGATGGTTTGCGATACTTCAGTGCTATGATGTTCAATTTAATTATATTCCGGGTAGAAGGAATGTAGCAGATCCACTTTCTAGAAACATTAGTCAACCAATGACTGGGACTGGGTTGATTAATTTTGTTTGTAGTATAGAAGAATTAGTAACTTTAGATGAAGAAATGCTAATAAGAGAACAGAGAGATGATGAGACATGTGATTCAATAATCAAGCATTTGATGAACCCAAGAGGAGATCCTCCAAAGCTACCAAAGGGGTATAAGATAGAGGAATTTCATTTGATTAATGGAATTTTGTATAGGAAAACATTTGTAAATGGGAAAGATATTTCTAGAGGTCAAGTAAATCAGTTGGTTATACCACAAACTCTGGTAAATGAGATATTGAAGTTACTTCATGATAGTGATTGTAGTTCACATCCTGGAAAGGATAAAACTTATAGACAGGCACAACTTAAGTACTTTTGGCTAGGTATGAAGAAAACTATATATGATTATATAGAAAAATGTGTAAAATGTGTAAAGGTGAAGGGAAATACACCAAAACCTGCTCCTATACTCACCTATCCCATTCCACAGAAACCTTGGGAAAGAGTTCACATGGATACTTTGGAATTACCATTAACCGAGAACGGCTTTAAATACCTATTTGTTGCTATTGATTATTTTTCAAGATTTTGTATATTACAACCCATAATCAATAAGAAAGCTGAAACTATTGCTTCCGTAATCTATGATCAGATAATCTGTAATTTTACTACACCTAACATCCTAGTTTCAGATAATGGGACTGAATTTAATAACAAAATCTTGGAAAATCTATGTAATGTGTTCCACATCAAGAAAGTCAATATACTCGTTAACCATCCCCAAAGTAATGGAGTAGTAGAAAGGTTAAACAAAAAGATAATTATATGTCTTAGAACCCTAATAAGTCCTCATAGTGTAACTTGGGATACTTGGATTCCTTGTGTTAAGTGTACTCTGAACAATCAAATTAATGTAGCAACTGGGGATACACCTCATTTTATAATTTTTGGGGAGGACAAAACTCTGCCATATGAAATGTTGACTGCAGAGCAAAAACCCATATATAATATGGATGATTATATATCCAATAGGATAAATACTCTTCAAAGTATTCACCAAAGAGTTAGGAAACATATGCAGGTGTATTCACAAGAGATGAGGGAACAACAACACAAAATAGCTCGTAAACTAGAATTGAAAATTGGGGAATTAGTAATGGTCAAAGCAACCTCACCCAATAATAAACTTTCACCAAGGTACACTGGTCCATATAGGGTAATTGATTCTGCAGGTGGAAACAAGTTTAAACTTAAACATTTAGAATCAAGAGAAGAATTGATAGGACATTTAGATGACATAAGGAAAATTAGCTTGCAGATCTATGAAGATGATTATAGTAATACTTTGTGCATAAATATTGATAACCCTGGAGAATATGGAGAATATTATAATGATATTTTTCAAGAGTTGAACATTAATCTTGATATATTTTACAGATAGTATTGACCATTTGTATGTATTTGGGATGGGAGACCTAAACAACTGGAACTTGGTGTCAAGCAGATACATGGAAACCTAATACCTAGGATCTGCTGTGGTCAGACTTGGAACCTTAAGGACTTAAGGACCTCTCATCTGAGTACACACATGAGTATTGTGACCATTTTAAAGTAATAAGACTGTCTTTGAAAATGAAGTGTGTTGGAAATAATATTGAATATGAAGAGACACTCAAACTCTAGATTAGTGTGTTTTGTAAATTAATTGCTATTATCTTTGAAAAGATGATAAACCATTCAAATTTGAAAGTTAGTGCTCATAGTGAATTTTATAATCAATTACATCCTTTCTGTAGACAATCTAAGAGAAAGCATGATCTCTTTTGTGTTCCGAGAGGCTTCGCATGAACTCTCTGGTTAGGAATATGTCTGTTATGAACAATTGTCATTACCAACGAATTTTGGTAGACCAGATCCCTCATTGTAACATACAAGGATCTCATTACCTGTTTTTCCCTAACAAGACAAAGGTATCAATAAATTGTCCCGGGTTGAGTCCTAAATTGGATTTGGTTGAAGGTCTTGTCTCTATTCAAGATAACTGCGAATTGCATGCAGACACTATTTCCACCATTTCTAATACCCTTAATACAATGCATTTAACCGAGGACACCTACATTTCAACCTTCAACTTCACATTGCCTGAAAACTCTCCTCCCTTGAAAATTAAGAAAAGACCATTGTCAAGATCTCCCTCAAATGAATTACCTATGATACCAATCCTTATCATACCCTTACTTTCAGTGTTAGTGGCAGCACTGATTGCCTTTGTTGTATTCCGGAGATTGGCTCTGTCAAAGCAAATCAACCATGTAACCGCTTAATTCAATACCTTATATATATATTGAGATGCATGTTATTCACATTTATAGGTATTATGTTTATGTATTATTCCCAATTTATTGCATGAATGATGTATTTTGGAGGGTAGATTAACAATTACGCAAGGGTAGATTAGCTTATTCTAGAAATATATTAGCAAGCCCTGTAAGAGGGAAATAAGAAATTGGTCGGGACGACCAAGGGTAGCTGCCGAGCCCTGTAAGAGGCCGGTAGTGTACGAATGGAAATGAGCTAGGGTATTAGAATAATTCAGACTCGACGCCTGCTCGAGGGCGATGTTATGTCTATGTGAGGGCGACGTTTTGTCTATGTAAACACACCGACGGTGGTGACTGTTTTATAATCGATTATGTAATCATAACTTTGTAAGCGCAGGTTACCTTCGTTTGACTAATGCTGAGGTAAACAATTTTTGCTAGTGGCATTGAAATGGCTTTCCGAATTGGTGCAAGGTGGAGAAGGAGGAAAAAACTATTGGTGCATGAATTCAAAGTCACGCCCATAAGGAGTGACATTTACTTCAGAAGTCACCGGAGATTGGATTAGAAAAATTAGTGACGTCAGACGAAGATAACTTAGCGTAGGATACGGGATCTCGTCAGACGTTCTGGGGAGAAGATATAGAGGGGGTGTCGAGAGAGGATTAGGAGACGATGTAGAGACGAGAGAAAAGAGATCCCGAGTGTAAGCAGAAGGTGAAAGTACAGTGAAAGAAGAAAGAAAATTCACCACCCTTTTATTAACCCAAAGGACGAGAGGAATAGGCATGGGGCCTAGAAAATAGTGAGACTACAGGAAAAAGAAGGCATTGGGCCTACTGCTTAAGAGGAACTTGAATATTAGTGAAACTCACGTAACGAGAGGCAAGGGGCCTTGAGACGAGTGATATTACAAGTCAAATTTAAGTGACAGTG
>NC_134778.1:16183155-16188155 GCF_046742065.1 Oratosquilla oratoria | reverse complement strand
CGGGGGCCCCCGAGAAACTCGAAAGGAACGGGGACCCCCGAGGAACTCGAAAGGAATGGGGCCCACGAGAAACTCGAAAAGAACGGGGGCCCCGAGAGCGAGGAAAGGAACGGGGGCCCCCGAGAAACTCGAAAGGAACGGGGACCCCCGAGAAACTCGAAAGGAACGGGGCTCCCGAGGAACTCGAAAGGAACGGGGGCCCCCGAGGAACTCGAAAGGAATGGGGGCCCCCGAGGAACTCGAAAAGAACGGGGGCCCCGAGAGCGAGGAAAGGAACGGGGGCCCCCGAGGAACTCGAAAGGAATGGGGGCCCCCGAGAAACTCGAAAGGAACGGGGGCCCCCGAGGAACTCGAAAGGAATGGGTGCCCCCGAGGAACTCGAAAAGAACGGGGGCCCCGAGAGCGAGGAAAGGAACGGGGGCCCCCGAGAAACTCGAAAGGAACGGGGACCCCCGAGGAACTCGAAAGGAATGGGGGCCCCGGAGGAACTCGAAAAGAACGGGGGCCCCGAGAGCGAAGAAAGGAACGGGGGCCCCCGAGAAACTCGAAAGGAACGGGGACCCCCGAGAAACTCGAAAGGAACGGGGCTCCCGAGGAACTCGAAAGGAAGGGGGGCCCCCGAGGAACTCGAAAGGAATGGGGGCCCCCGAGGAACTCGAAAAGAACGGGGGCCCCGAGAGCGAGGAAAGGAACGGGGGCCCCCGAGGAACTCAAAAAGAACGGGGGCCCCGAGAGCGAGGAAAGGAACGGGGGCCCCCGAGGAACTCGAAAGGAACGGGGGCCCCCGAGGAACTCGAAAGGAACGGGGGCCCCCGAGGAACTCGAAAGGAATGGGTGCCCCCGAGGAACTCGAAAAGAACGGGGGCCCCGAGAGCGAGGAAAGGAACGGGGGCCCCCGAGAAACTCGAAAGGAACGGGGACCCCCGAGGAACTCGAAAGGAATGGGGGCCCCCGAGGAACTCGAAAAGAACGGGGGCCCCGAGAGCGAGGAAAGGAACGGGGGCCCCCGAGAAACTCGAAAGGAACGGGGACCCCCGAGAAACTCGAAAGTAACGGGGCTCCCGAGGAACTCGAAAGGAACGGGGGCCCCGAGGAACTCGAAAGGAATGGGGGCCCCCGAGGAACTCGAAAAGAACGGGGGCCCCGAGAACGAGGAAAGGAACGGGGGCCCCCGAGGAACTCGAAAGGAATGGGGGCCCCCGAGGAACTCGATAGGAACGGGGGCCCCCGAGGAACTCGAAAGGAATGGGTGCCCCCGAGGAACTCGAAAAGAACGGGGCCCCCGAGAGCGAGGAAAGGAACGGGGGCCCCCGAGAAACTCGAAAGGAACGGGGACCCCCGAGAAACTCGAAAGGAACGGGGGCCCACGAGAAACTCGAAAAGAACGGGGGCCCTGAGAGCGAGGAAAGGAACGGGGGCCCCCGAGAACGAGGAAAGGACGGGGGCCCCCGAGAACTCGAAAGGAACGGGGGCCCCCGAGGAACTCGAAAGGAACGGGGGCCCCCAAGAACTCGGAAAGGAACGGGGGCCCACGAGAAACTCGGAAAGGAACGGGGGCCCCCGAGAACGAGAATATGGACGGGGGCCCGCGAGAACGAGGAAAGGACGGGGGCCCCTGAGAACGAGGGAAGAACGGGGGTCCCCGAGAACGAGGAAATGACGGGGTCCCCCGAGAACTCGAGAGGACGGTGGCCCCCGAGAACACGGAAAGGAACGGGGGCCCACGAGAAACTCGGAAAGGAACGGGGGCCCCCGAGAACGAGGAAAGGATGGGGGCCCCCGAGAACGAGGAAAGGACGGGGGCCCCCGAGAATTCGAAAGGAACGGGGGCCCCCGAGAAACTCGAAAGGAACGGGGGCCCCCAAGAACTCGGAAAGGAACGGGGGCCCACGAGAAACTCGGAAAGGAACGGGGGCCCCCGAGAACGAGGAAATGGACGGGGGCCCCTGAGATCGAGGAAAGAACGGGGGGTCCCGAGAACGAGGAAAGGACGGGGGCCCCCGAGAACGAGGAAAGGACGGGGGCCCCCGAGAACTCGAGAGGACGGGGGCCCCCGAGAACTCGAGAGGACGGGGGCCCCCGAGAACACGGAAAGGACGGGGGGCCCCCGAGAACACGGAAAGGACGGGGGGCCCCCGAGAAACTCGAAAGGATGGGGGCCCATAAAGAACGAGACTGATGGGCGTCGTCGTCGTCGTCATCATTTATCATCATCATCATTATCATCGTCATCATCATCATCATCATCATCATCATCATCATCATCATCATCATCATCATCATCATCATCATCATCATCATCATCATCATCATCATCATCATCATCGTCATCATCATCATCATCATCATCATCATCATCATCATCATCATCATCATCATCATCATCATCATCATCATCATCATCATCATCATCATCATCATCATCTTTATTTTTCATCATTTATTTATTATGTGGTGATTGGTTTGACGACATCACTAGTTGATACTAGTTTTTATCATCGCAAGCTGGCGTCGCGCGCGTGGGTGGCCCCTTCTCGAGAGGAGCAACCATGACATTTAAATTCGTGCTAAGGTTAGGCCTTTACTAAAAGCCCGGCTGGAAAACATCATATGACACCTGTGACCCCTTACTGCAATATGATTGGTCAAATGTGTTTTAGTGTTTTGTCCATAGCCAATCACGTAAATCCTAAGATGGAAAGTACAGCCCTAGATGAGGAGCCTCATCCCTTCGGAAGTTTCGTCTTTGCTGTCACACAGTCAAGTCAGTCTAAGTTTAAAGTCATAAGTTAAAACTACGACTAGGATACCCATATAGAAGGTCTGTGCCGAGTATCTAATTTAAGTCCAGCCTCCCACACCCCGTACACTCAATTACACCTGTTCGTTAATAGCAAATATTAAAACAACAAAGGAAAGTCATTGATAGGAGACTTTATTCTCATTCAATACCACCATTTTGAGAGATGATAATGTGAGATACTAAAACTATTTTTACACTTGTTCTTACTTCCCTGATCCAACCGTTTTGGCCACAGCTACCACTTAAATTTATATACGTAATCACAATAATTATGATTACTTTATTTTATTTATTTATCTATAAAAACAAAACAAAACTGGAGATTGAGGGAAGCCTTTTAACCATCCGTGTACCGATCGTGTGACCAAAGACCAGCTGGGGACCTTAGTCCAACCAAGGCTGCCCTTGTACTAGCATAAAAATATCGTGTTTAAACCCTGTAAGTGATCCTGTCTAATTATACTCGGTACCTCCTCAGTTTCAGTTATTTGTTTATTTGTTTATTTATTTAATGACTTAAAGTATTGTGTATAATTTGATTTTGTTTTATTTATTTGATTTCATTATCCATTTTCATATTATTGTTTATTTATTTTTTATTAATCTAATTTTATTTGGTTTTGTATCGTTTTGCTGCAGTATTTTTGCATGTTTATTGGAGGTAGGACTCACAAGCATGCGTCATGAAAACATTTCCCAAAATGCATTATCCTCACTGACTCCGTCTGAACGTCGTCACGCGAATTGAAAACATACGAATTACGGTGCATTTGAAACAGGTGGACACCTACACGTCGAAATGAATAAAACATAATAATGACGCATGCAGCCATGCAGGTATCAAAATACTTTCATGTCATCCCTGCCCGCGTCCAATTTCCCGCCATTGCAAGCGTCGTCGGGCGGATTGTAAACAAAGACGCGTTCGAGAAACAAAGTTGTCTTCCTAGAAGACATGTAACTACCGTCTCTATTACTACAAGGTGACCAATAAATAGTATACACACTTTCAAATCATTCGTAGCCTAGTCGGTTTCCCTGATCTGTGTTATTGTCAGCTGAGCCTCGAATACTGAGGTTATCAGTTTGAAATTAAAGAGAAATTTAGTATTTCCCCCCACCCCTATAATCTAACCTAGTCTAGTCTCCCCTGCGTGTTCGCAAATGTACTGATTACCACCATTTCACAGAGCTGGTCATGATAAAAACTAATGGATTCGTCAACGTTACAAAGCATTTGGAAGAGTGTGCATATTTGGGACACCCTATACATGAATAAGATATATGTATATGTATAGACACGGTAAAGGAAACATGGACTGGAGGTGAAGCTTTATTCCTGACGTTTCGTCTAACGACTTTCTCAAAGGAATGAGCATACTAGAAACATACAGAGATTATAAACCCGCCTTATGGTGGTGCATGTTGACGATTCTGGGCACCTCCCACAATGGAACCGAGCCGAGATTCTACACGAAGGTATGGATAAGAAGATCAGAAAATCTATAGAAGCTGCGTACATCACCACTCGTCCGAATATCAACAATAAGGCTGGGAGCTTCACCTGGGCCAAATCTTCAGCGAATATAGCGCTTCGTGATTGGCTGTCTCAGCGGGCCAATCAGGACACACCGCTATACGCTCGCACACCCCCTTGAGCCATAAGGCGGGTTTATAATCTCTGTATGTTTCTAGTATGCTCATTCCTTTGAGAAAGTCGTTAGACGAAACGTCAGGAATAAAGCTTCACCTCCAGTCCATGTTTCCTTTACCGTGTCTATACAACTTGTTCACATGGATTTTCATATATGTATATATATATATCTGATTTATGTGGTTATTCATACTTTGCACAATACTAACCTCGCCGTTGGGGAAATCCTTCCATAAGTGTGCATAACTTCAAGGTAAAAAAAAAAAAAAAAAAAAAAAAAAAAAAATAGTAATAGTAAGGTTCGGAATTTCTTCCACAAAATATTGCACGTTCCGGGAGCCAGCCACGCTGATGAAATTCATATACAAACACGAGCAAATGTTTTGACTCACCCAGAGTTTTTCACGATACAGAATTTTACCTTACTGTAAGTTAAGTAATTTATAGGAAAATGTATTACATTCTCGACAGAAAAAAATCATATTGACGTTGTGAGAAGAGCCCTATGAACAAGCAAATATACATATACATATATATATATAT
>NC_134778.1:16178155-16180655 GCF_046742065.1 Oratosquilla oratoria | reverse complement strand
AAGTTATTATTTGTTCTTGGCAGATTGTATTCCTGTAGATGATGAATACTCCATATAGATGGAGGAAATCTTGGTGGGTGACGCTGAGAGTGAAAGTAACCTGCCCCCATCGACTGAATCATTATAAAGTCATTTGTACGGATTTTATTGTCCTTGGTTTCTTCAGTGATAATGAGACCATAGAAAAAAAAAATAATTAATAAAATATACCACCGGCCACTGCCAGTAGCCCAACCATGTATCAAAAGATCAACTACAAATGCAGGGATCAAATTCTTTGACCTTCGTAATTAAGCCTCTCAAACTGACAAAGATCTGTATATATATATACATACATACATACATACATACATACATACATATATATTTAAGTGGCATTCAAGAAGAGGCTAGGAGTTTCGGCTCTGTAACCTCTCTGTCACGTTGATGGTTCTTTCTTCCTACGTGGTTTTGCTAAACTTCTTTACATTCGTACCTACTGTACATAATTTAACAGATGTTTGGTGTTTATTACACAAATAAATGGCAGTTTGAAAATTTATGTGTGTATGTGTGTGTGTGTGTGTGTGTGTGTGTGTGTGTGTGTGTGTGTGTGTGTGTGTGTGTGTGTGTGTGTGTGTGTGTGTGTGTGTGTGTGTGTGTGTGTGTGTGTGAGTGTGTGTGTGTGTGTGTGTGTGTGTGTTTGTGTGTGTGTGTGTGTGTCTCTCTCTCACTCGCTCGCTATCTATCTATTTACATACAGCTCAAACACATACATATATATAGAATTAATCATATTAACAACAACGACTAATCTACGGAATACTGTGCCCCTATGTCCTGTAAGAGAGGTAGACTTTGAATTTCCGTATTTTTAGTCAATCTTTTGTCATGCCACTCTTTCTCTAATTTTTTGTCACTCTTTTGTCTTGTCACTCTTTTGAATTTCCGTATTTTTTGTCACTCTTTTGATTTGTCACTCTTTTGAATTTCCGTATATTTTGTCACTCTTTTGTCATGTCACTCTTTTGATTTGTCACTCTTTTGATAATAACCCATATATATACATACAGATATATATATATACATATACTTTTTTTTTTTTTTTTTTTTCCTTGTAACCACGAGGAAATTAAAGATCGGAATACTGAACGTATTCTGAATACTGAACGAGCCCACTCGTTGGGACCATTTCCACTTCCCACATTAGGAACAATGTAGATTTAATTAGTAAATTGAACGATCTTATTATGTCTGTTGATTTTAAGTTAGTTAGCTTTGATATTAATTCGTTATTTACCTGTGTTCCGGTTTTTTACCTTCTTTCCTTCCTAGAAGAACTAATACTGCATGCTTTGCCTCTTCCAGTCGATGTCATTATCAATCTCATTAAACTCTGTGTGGTTGATTCCAAATTCGTTTTTGATGGAAAGTTCTATGTACAAAGATTTGGTATGGCTATAGGAAATCCCTTGTCTCCACTGTTGAGTAATTTGTACATGGAATTTTTTGAAAGGGAGTTGTTGTCTTGTATTCTTCCACGTAATGTTATTTGGTACAGGTATGTCGATGACATACTATGCATTTGGCCACTTGCTCACAACTTGGATAATTTTTTAGTTAGTTTAAACAATTTAGTACCTTCTATAAAATTTAAAATTGAGATAGAACAAGAGAACAAATTACCCTTTCTAGATGTTACTATTCACAGAAAAGAAAGGTACTTCAGGTTTGATGTTTTTCGTAAACCAACTAACGTTTTTTCATATGTTCACTATTATTCTGCTCACCACCTTAACACAAAAATCTCAGTTTTTACCTCCATGTTTCTTAGAGCTTTTAGAGTTTGTAGTCCTGAATTTTTAGATGAAGAAATAAAAAAGATTTATGAAATAGCATCAAACTTGAGATAACCAAATCATGTGATAGTTAGATCACAACATAAGGCCAGGAAGTCCTATGTTGATTCTTCCCCAAAAGATCCTTTTAATAAAAAGAATCTTTTGGTTCTTCCCTTTCATCCTAATTTGGTAAAACTCCCTCGTGTCCTTAAGATTTTTAATGTTAATGTTGTGTTTAAGAACCATACAATCAAAGAACTTCTTATCAAGAATTCACCGGATAATTCGGCGGGTTGTGTCTACTCTATCCCTCGCAAGAATTGCAATTCTTGTTATATTGGTCAAACTGGCAAGGAATTAAAACTTAGATTGAACCAGCATAAGTATAGTGTCCGTACTGGCCAATCTTCAAGTGGGATTTTTGCTCACATTAGAGACTACAATCACTGTATTGATTGGGACAATTCCCAAGAAATTGTTTCAAGTAATTCTTATTTGATAAGGAATATAATTGAATCGTGTCTCATTAAAAAAAACTTTTAATGAAAATCTCAATTTAAGCACTGGTCTTTTTAAACTAGATAATTTTGTTATTAACCAAATTGTAGGACAATGTCCCAAAGCTCCGCCTTAGTCATCTTGTGTGACCTTTTTTCACCTGTGTCAACTGTCAGCCATTT
>NC_134778.1:16168155-16170655 GCF_046742065.1 Oratosquilla oratoria | reverse complement strand
AAGAACGGGGGCCCCGAGAGCGAGGAAAGGAACGGGGGCCCCCGAGGAACTCGAAAGGAATGGGTGCCCCCGAGGAACTCGAAAAGAACGGGGGCCCCGAGAGCGAGGAAAGGAACGGGGGCCCCGAGGAACTCCAAAAGAACGGGGCCCCGAGAGCGAGGACAGGAACGGGGGCCCCCGAGAAACTCGAAAGGCACGGGGACCCCCGAGAAACTCGAAAGGAACGGGGGCCCCCGAGAAACCCGAAAGGAACGGGGACCCCCGAGAAACTCGAAAGGAACGGGGTCCCCGAGAACGAGGAAAGGACGGGGACCCCCGAGAACTCGAAAGGAACGGGGGCCCCCGAGAAACTCGAAAGGAACGGGGGCCCCCGAGAAACTCGAAAGGAACGGGGACCCCCGAGGAACTCGAAAGGAACGGGGGCCCCCGAGGAACTCGAAAGGAATGGGGGTCCCCGAGGAACTCGAAAAGAACGGGGGCCCCGAGGAACTCGAAAGGAATGGGGGCCCCCGAGGAACTCGAAAAGAACGGGGGCCCCGAGAGCGAGGAAAGGAACGGGGGCCCCCGAGAAACTCGAAAGGAACGGGGGCCCCCGAGGAACTCGAAAGGAATGGGGGTCCCCGAGGAACTCGAAAAGAACGGGGGCCCCCGAGGAACTCGAAAGGAATGGGGGCCCCCGAGGAACTCCAAAAGAACGGGGGCCCCGAGAGCGAGGAAAGGAACGGGGGCCCCCGAGAAACTCGAAAGGAACGGGGGCCCCCGAGAAACTCGAAAGGAACGGGGACCCCCGAGAACGAGGAGAGGATGGGGGCCCCCGAGAACGAGGAAAGGAACGGGGGTCCCCGAGAACTCGAAAGGAACGGGGGCCCCCGAGAAACTCGAAAGGAACGGGGGCCCCCGAGAACACGGAAAGGAACGGGGGCCCACGAGAAACTCGGAAAGGAACGGGGGCCCCCGAGAAACTCGGAAAGGAATGGGGGCCCCCGAGAACGAGGAAAGGACGGGGGCCCCTGAGAACGAGGAAAGAACGGGGGTCCCCGAGAACGAGGAAAGGACGGGGGCCCCCGAGAACGAGGAAAGGACGGGGGCCCCCGAGAACTCGAGAGGACGGGGGCCCCCGAGAACACGGAAAGGAACGGGGACCCACGAGAAACTCGGAAAGGAACGGGGGCCCCCGAGAACGAGGTAAGTATGGGGGCCCCCGAGAACGAGGAAAGGACGGGGGCCCCCGAGAACTCGAAAGGAACGGGGGCCCCCGAGAAACTCGAAAGGAACGGGGGCCCCCGAGAAACTCGAAAGGAACGGGGGCCCCCGAGAAACTCGAAAGGAACGGGGGCCCCCAAGAACTCGGAAAGGAACGGAGGCCCACGAGAAACTCGGAAAGGAACGGGGGGCCCCGAGAACGAGGAAATGGACGGGGGCCCCCGAGAACGAGGAAAGGACGGGGGCCCCTGAGAACGAGAAAAGAACGGGGGTTCCCGAGAACGAGGAAAGGACGGGGGCTCCCGAGAACTCGAGAGGACGGGGGCCCCCGAGAACTCGAGAGGACGGGGGCCCCCGAGAACACGGAAAGGACGGGGGGCCCCCGAGAAACTCGAAAGGATGGGGGCCCCCAAAGAACGAGACTGATGGGCGTCGTCGTCGTCGTCGTCGTCGTCATCATCATCATCATCATCATCATCATCATCATCATCATCATCATCATCATCATCATCATCATCATCATCATCATCATCATCATCATCATCATCATCATCATCATCATCATCATCATCATCATCATCATCATCATCATCATCATCATCATCATCATCATCATCATCATCATCATCATCATCATCATCATCATCATCATCATCATCATCATCATCATCATCATCATCATCATCATCATCATCATCATCATCATCATCATCATCATCATCATCATCATCACTTTATTTTTTATCATCTATTTATTATGTGGTGATTGGTTTGACGACATCACCACTAGTTGATACTAGTTTTTATCATTGCACGCTGGCGTCGCGCGCTTGGGTGGCCCCTTCTCGAGAGGAGCAACCATAACATTTAAATTCGTGCTAAGGTTAGGCCTTTACTAAAAGCCCGGCTGGAAAACATCATATGACACCTGTGACCCCTTACTGCAATATGATTGATCAAATGTGTTTTAGTGTTTTGTCCATAGCCCTAGTACAGCCCTAGATGAGGAGCCTCAAATATTAAAACAACAAAGGAAAGTCATAGATAGGAGACTTTATTCTCATTCAATACCACCATTTTGAGAGATGATAATGTGAGATACTAAAACTATTTTTACACTTGTTCTTACTTCCCTGATCCAACCGTTTTGGCCACAGCTACCACTTAAATTTATATACGTAATCACAATAATTATTATTACTTTATTTTATTTATTTATTTATAAAAAAACAAAACTGGAGATTGAGGGAAGCCTTTTGACCATCCGTGTACCGATCGTGTGACCAAAGGCCAGCTG
>NC_134778.1:16155655-16160655 GCF_046742065.1 Oratosquilla oratoria | reverse complement strand
CTCCCAAAACTCTGCCACCAACTTCCTCAATCCCTCCTCTGACCCTGCCACAAGCACAGTATCGTCCGCAAACAACAGCTGGCTCCCCTCCCACTTTTCTCCATTTTCTTTAACCATTTCCAATACCTGACCCACTACCCTTGCATTCACCTCTCGCACCACCCCATCCATGTATAAGTTGAACAGCCAGGGCGACATAACGCATCCTTGACGAAGTCCCACCTTTACTTCAAACCACTCACTCTCTCCATTTGCTCTACTACTCTCATAAAAACTCTTGACAGCTCCCAAAAGCTTTCCTCCTATCCCATAAATCTGCATAACCTCCCACAGTGCCTTTCTGTCTACCCTATCATAAGCCTTTTCCAGATCCATGAAAGCCCAAAAAACATCCTTCCCCTTTCCTATAGCTTTCTCACATATCTGTCTTACCACAAAGATCTGATCTACACAACCTCTACCCGTCCTAAATCCACACTGTTCCTCACCAATTACTCCCTCTGTTCCTCTCCTAATCCTCTCAATTAAGATCCTCCCATAAGCCTTCCCTACTACACTCAACAGGCTAATCCCTCTGAAATTACTACATTCACACTTGTCCCCTTTTCTCCAGCAAACATTAAATAACCTCACCAACCAGTCCACCATCACTGCACCTCCCTTTTTCAGACATTCTGCATGACATCCATCCAGACCAGGTGCCTTACCTGCTTTCATCATCTTTACAGCTGCCTTCACCTCATCCTTCCTTATTTCTCCTCCATTCTCCTCACTCATCACTCTCATTTTCTTCGCATTTCCCACTACAGCTATCTTTCCTTCCCTATCCTCCTTCACATTCAGCAACTCCCTAAAATATTCTGCCCATCTTCCCCTCACTGCCATCTCTTCCATTATCAACTCTCCATCTGTACCTTTTACCTTTTCTTCCCTACTTGATTCGCCTCCTCTTCCTCTCTTAATTTCTTTCCAAAACATCTTTTTATTACTTTCAAAATTTTCTGTCATACTCCTACCCCATTTCACATCTGCTCTCCTCTTTGCCTCCTTTACCTTTTGCTTTACTTCTCTTTTCTTTTCTTTCTACGTCTCATATGACTCCACTGTCATCTTTTGTAACCAATCTGAGAATTCACGATTCATCTCTTCTACAGCCTTCTTTTTATACTCATCCCACCATTCACTACCCTTCCTTCTATTTCCCCCTGTCCTTCTTGTTCCACACACCATCCTTGCACACTTTAAGACTCCCTCCTTGAACCATCCCCATTCCTCCTCCACACCCATCTCTGCTCTATCCTTTACTCCCTCCCACTCCTCCTTCAGCTTCTTTTCGTACTCCTTCTCCTTTTCCTTTTCATTCAAGGAGTTCACTCTAAGAACCTCCCTACCTTTTGTCCCTTTCCTCCTTCTCCATCTATCCTCCACTCTCAGCTTACCTTCCACCAAAAAATGATCTGATATTCCCCCACCCTCTCCCCTTAGCACATGTACATCCTTAACTCTTCCTATCATAATCCCATTTACCACTACATAATCCATTAGCGCTCAATCTACCACCCTTCCCTCCACCACCCTCTCCCATGTGTACTTATGCTTGACTTTCTTCCGAAACACTGTATTTGCTATCATCAACTCTCTTTCTAGACACATTTCCACCATCAACTCTCCACTACGATTCTTTCCTGGAACTCCACACTTCCCAACCACTCCATCGATTGGACCATTTCCCACCCTAGCATTAAGGTCTCCCAGTACTATTACATTGACATTTCTTCCTAAACCCTCTATGCACTCATTTAAATCTATCCAAAAGGCCTCCCTTTCTTCCATGTTCTTCTCACTGCCCGGCCCATATGCACTTACAAAGACCCACATCTCCTTTCCCAGTTTCACCTTCATCCACATTATCCTTGAGGAAACCTCCTTCCACTCCACTACCCCTTTACCTATCTCCTCACTTACTAGAATAGCCACCCCTTCCCTCCCTCGCCCTCTCTTCACTCCTGATAACCTCCCACTTACACTCCCAAACTTACACTCACCCTTCCCTTTCAACTTAGTTTCACTCAAAGCCAACACATCCAACTTTCTTCTCACAAACATACTACCTATCTCTTCCCTTTTTCTCTAATCTGTACCACATCCACGCACATTAAAAGACCCAAACCTAATAATAATAATAATAACAATAACAATAATAATAATAATAATACAATAATCAATAATAATTAATAATATCCAAATAATAATAATAATTAAAAATACATAATAATAATAATAATATAATAATAACAATAAATAATAATAATAATAACAAAATAATAATAATAATAAAATAATGAATTCATATTATAATAAAAATTATAATAAGTTTAATAAAATAAATTTTTTTTATAATATAATAATAAATAAAAATAATGATAATGATAATAATAGTAATAATAACAACACCTAATTAATAATAATAATAATAATAATAATAATAATAATATATAATAATAATTAATACTAATAATAATAATAATATAAATAATAATAAATAATAATAATAATTAATAATAATAATAATAATTAATAATAATAATAATAAATAAAAATAATGATGATGATAATGATAATAATTGTAATAATTAACAACACTAATAATAATAATAATAATACATAATAATAATAATATATATTATAATCAATAATAATAATTAATAATAATATTAATTATATAATAATATTGAATAATAATAATAATAATAATAATAATAATATAATAATCAATAATAATAATGATGATTAATAATAATAATAATAATAATAATAATAATAATAATAATAATAATAATAATAAATAGATAATAATAATAATAATAATAATAATATAATAATTTAATAATAATAATGATAATAATAATAATAATAATTAATGATAATAATAATAATAATAATAATGATAATAATAGTATAATAATGATAGTAGTTCAAGAATAACAACACAATTGGCTCTATTTCCGCTTCGTGATGTGTAGTTTCTATGTCCATTTTTCAAGGGTTCTTATAAGGCAGTCAGGAAACGTTTTAGGCAAAACTTGATGTGACAGGGGCGTAGATTGATCGAGCATTGTACACAAAACCCTTTACATAAATTAATGCCTTGTTCAGCACAAGGTCATTAATTATACAAAAAAACTCTTTAGCAATTCCTACATAGTTCACATTTTGGTTGTTTTTATAAAAAGCAAATATTCAATCCTATATCCAAGCGCATATTTAACGTCATTACTCAAAGGCCCCTTTGTCATTTTTTGTATTCCTTTGTTACCCTGATGGATGTCTTGGAATAGAAGAAAAAACGTTCGGTATTCGTTTATTTTATTTTCCAAGTGGTTTCTGTATAAGTTATTGTGTGTCACGTGTGCTAAGTGATTTGTTTTGCTATATATATATGTATATATATATATATATATATATATATATACATATATATATATAATTATATATACATTACATATATATATATACAAACATATATGATATAAGTATATATATATATATAACATTTCAGATATATATATATATATATAATAGATATATATATATATATATATATATATATAGTATTACATACATATGTTGGGTGGACATTCTGACAGGTTGATGGTTAAGCGGAATAGGAAAACACAGGAGTCTTAGTCTTGAGTTTATTCCTGACTAGTTTCGCAGGTATGCTTTTTCAAAGGAAAAAAGCATTACACTTGCTGAAACTAGTCAGGAAATAATAAACGGCAAGACTATGAACTCCTATGTTTCCTATTCCGCTTAGATACATAATAATATATATATATGTATTATATACATACATATATGTAACTATATATAAATGTTATATATATAGATTATATACATAGATTTATATGCATATATATATATATATATATATATATAATATATATACTGTGATATTATACTATACATATATATATTAGTGAACTTAGGGGAGCAGGTTTTCATTAATAACATTTTCTATTAAAAATCACTGGCATACTCTGCGGTTGGTGATCTTCTTCTTAAGACTTTCTATTTTCCTGAGTATTTTCTTTCTGGGAAGCAGGGAGGAGAATATATCACATTTCCGAACGAGTCCATTGTTTGGAAATAAAAAACAACATTTTAACGACGTTTCGGCCTATGCATTAGGCATCTTCTGGTAAATTTATTGAAGAAATTTTTTTTACAAGAATATAAATACAGAAAAAGAGAGACATAAAGGAGAGGTTCAATTGGTAAACACGCGTCATGTTCTGTTGGTGACGCGGGATGCTCCGAAGAGTTCTAAAGTGCCGGCACATATTTTGTTGGATATTTATTAATGGCATATGGTCTCTAATAAAAAACACGCCTCTAAACATTTACAGTTTCTTTCTGTTAGTATCCTTAACCAAAATTGAGGTGCTTTTAATTTAGC
Organism: Oratosquilla oratoria; assembly: GCF_046742065.1. Classification (NCBI taxonomy): domain Eukaryota; kingdom Metazoa; phylum Arthropoda; class Malacostraca; order Stomatopoda; family Squillidae; genus Oratosquilla; species Oratosquilla oratoria. Next base: position 16,156,196 of record NC_134778.1, on the reverse strand, counting down.
TGGGTCTCGTGTAATGCTGGTATTGTGGGATTTTGTCACAGGGGTTTTTATCGCGCCCATTTGGCATATGGTGTGTGAGCCTCTGAGTTAAAGTTTGGGTGTAGGTATGGCCTATTATACTCTTCTTGGACAAAGCACACCAGTCTTTGTATAAATTACAAGAGTATTGGTATACCACATTATTTTTCTTTAGTTTATCCGTGGGTAGCTGGTGTCATGTTATTTTTCATCACCTGCCCACCCACCCCACCCCCCCCTCCCCCCCCCCCCCCCCCCCAACCCCCCCCCCCCCCCCCCCCCCCCCCACCCCCCCCAACCCCCCCCACCCCCCCACACCCCCCCCCCCCCCCCGACCACCCCCCCCCCCCCCCACCCCCCCCTTTAGCTGTCGAATTGTTGTTCTAGGGTTACGCGCGTAAACAGCATTCTCACCACGGCTTATTTACGCGCCCCACTACTTCTTTTGTCTCCCCCTCGCGAGCGCTTACAATTTTTGTGGATAATGTCTTTTAAAAGCTCTTTTCATCTTTTTTGTACGCTG
>NC_134778.1:16150219-16155155 GCF_046742065.1 Oratosquilla oratoria | reverse complement strand
ATGAACAACAAGAGTTATTTGGATTTTGTTGCTTAAAAACAGGCCGTTGGACGATAGCGACATCAAGAAAGGCTTCAAGCAAGGTATCATTTTAAAGTTGCATTGCGTCTGCCACATTCGAAGAGAACATCAATTCCGAAGAGATATTCAAGGCGCTTAATGAATTAAAGAAAATGGAAGATATCAAATCATCACATCTGCGGACAAAGGAGGAGGCATCGTGATCCTTGATTCCGACGACTACAACAAGAAATGCTTGATCTCTTAGCAGAAACGAAAATACGTACTCTAAACAACCCCGTGGCCAAGCAATTAAAGAGGCGAGATATGTCAACAAAGAACCACAACGAAACACCTGTTAAACAAAAGACAAAGCAAGGAAAGAATTTGTTACCACCACTATTGGGAAAGAGGCCACCAAAAACTCCATCCATACGAGTCTTGCCCAAGATACACAAGCCAAATATCCATTACGACCCATCACTTCTGGGATTGGCAGTGCACCACACCGCCTAGCCAAAATTTCTAGCCGCCCCTCTTTATCCGCGGCTGTTGGGTCAGACCTCAGCCAGGCACATCTTTTCGGAAATTCATCAGATCTTAAGAGAGAGGTTACAAAAAGTGAATTTTGAGAACCAAGAAATTGGTAAGTTTCGATGTGAAAAATCTTTTTACGAACGTCGCAATTGATGGTGCCCTAGAAGCAGTTGAGGAAGTACTGGAAATGTTCGAGGATAGTGATTTACCCGTGTGCAAACGTGATTACAAGAAATTATTATCCATGTGCGTCAGGTTCGGTGCTTTTGAATTTAATGGTGAAGAATACCGCCAACATGCAGGTTTAGCGATGGGTTCTCCCCTCAGTGCAGTTATGGCCTCGCTATATATGGAGATGTTAGAAAACAAATTTTTTCTCCGCATGATATCTGAAAATACTGTTTGGCTGAGAATACGTGGACGATGTTTTAGTGATTACCCACTACAATACTAAAATTGAAAATTTATTATCTAATCTAAGTAGTGTGAATTCTAACATCCAATTCACGATCGAAAATGAGATAGACGGACAACTACCTTTTCTAGACACCGTGTTAATAAGATCAGGATGCGGCGTTAGATTTAAAGTTTACAGGAAACGACAAATAAAAATGACTTCATTCATTTCTACAGTGCACATAATAAGAGGACAAAGACTGGTGTGGTGATAGGCTTTGTTTTTAAGAGCACTTCGTATTTGCAGTGACGAATTTCGAGCGGATGAAATTGAAATATTAAAACAACTTTTGAAGAGCTCAAATACCCCAGAGGGTTACTTTGCACCTTGGAGGAGAAGGCTCGTAGTATACTACGCATAAAAAAGAAGAGAAAAGTCCAACGCCTAAATATTGGGTGGTCCCAAATACCAATCTAGCGAGAGACCTAGACAAAATCTTATAGTCCTCCAACATTCGTCTTGCGACTTCCACAGGTACGAAAATAAAGGACCTTTTAATCAAGAAAAAAGACCCAACCACAAATACAAACAGCGTAGTTTACGAAATCCCATGTGGTGGATGTGACAGAAAATACATCGGTGAAACCGGCAGAGGCTTAGACACCAGATTGAAAGAACACCGAGCAGATGTAAGGCACCACAGGGTTAGTAGTGCATTAGTTAACCATGTCGACGAAAGAGGCCATCTACCAAAATGGGACCAGCCAAAATTCTCATGGATAACATTACACGGCAGGAAAGAAAGGCGATGGAGTCCGTTTTTATCAACATCCATGATAACATCAATAAGAGGACTGGGGATTTAATATGGGCTAAAGCAGCAGCACACTTTATCGTAATGAATAATAAACACAGAGCCCCTGATCCAGACGGACGTTTCAGCCACGCGAACAACATGAGGATACTTGGTCCACCCGCTGTGACAATCCGCCACACCGACAGATGAGGTCGAGTGGGGGACCAATCCTGACACTTTGCCACGTTCCTTCTTTTGCCATATATATTGACCAACTTGACTTCAAACTATGTTCCTCTGAAGAAGCCACTCAGGCGAAACTAGTCAGGAATAAAAGTATTTCCCTCAGCCCGTGTTCCCTTACCTCCTATCCACATTATTATTATTATTATTATTATTATTATTATTATTATTATTATTATTATTATTATTATTACTATTATTATTATTATTATTATTATTATTATTATAAATATTATTATTATTATTATCATATTATCAGTATTATTATTATTATTATTATTATTATTATTACTATTATTATTATTATCATTATTATGATTATTATTACAATTATTAATATTATTATTATTATTATTATTATTATTATTATTATTATTATTCTAAATATTAATATTATTATTATTATTATTATTATTATTATTATTATTATTATCATTATTATCACGATTATCACTATTACTATTATTATTATTATTATTATTATTATTATTATTATTATTATTATTATCACGATTATCACAACTATTATTATTATTATTATTATTATTATTGTTATTATTATTGTTATCATCATCATCATCATCATGATTATTATTATTATTATTATTATTATTATTATTATTATTATTATTATTATTATTATTATTATTATTATTATTATTATTATTATTACTATTAATACTATTACTATTATTATTATTATTATTATTATTATTATTATTAATACTATTATTATTATTATTATTATTATTATTATTATTATTATTATTATTATTATTATTATTATTATTATTATTACTATTACTATTATCATGTAAGAGAGAGAGAGAGAGAGAGAGAGAGAGAGAGAGAGAGAGAGAGAGAGAGGGGAGGGGGAGGAACCGAGAGAGAGACGTTCTCTTTGGTGGAGTTTCTGAACATGTCTCTGTTCTCTCTTTTTCTCTCTTTCACCACATCATTCTCTTTGATGTCTTCGACATGATCCGGGCTCTCGATGTTTCCAGTCGTTACTTATTACGCCAAAAGATTTTTGCTCAATTATCATTCGTTTTGCCAAATCATGGTTAGTTTCTCGTTTTGCCAAATTGCATGTGCTCAAATTCTCATTTCGCCAAACAATATTTGCCAAATCATCATTCGTTTTGCCAAATCGTGGTATGTTAGTTTCTCATTTTGCCAAATTGCATGTGCTAAAATTCTCATTTCACCAAACAATATTTGCCAAATTCACTTTTTTGTCGAATCATGGTCTGACAATTTCCCATTTTGCTAAATAATTTTTGCCAAATAGTATTTTCCTAGTTTCCCGTTTTCCCCTATAGTATTCTTTTTTTGCCAATTTCTCATTTCGCCAGACTATGTTGACCAAATTCCCATTTCCCTTGGAATATTTTGCCAAGTTTTAATTCTACCAACCCCCTAACCTAATCTAACCTATGTCATCATTAGAAGCGTACTGGTCTTGCATTTTCTTAGTTATGGGTTCGAATCCCGCACCTCTCTCTGATTCCCAGCAATGACTGTGTATTACCTTTCCCCCCAACAGTCCCCAGAACGCATAAAGGGGCAGAGGTGACGGCTTCGGCCGCAGCTACTCAGCGCCTCCTGGCGTAGTATCCTCACCTTCTAACCAAAGGCAGTTTGGCGAACTAGCTCACCTGAAGGAATTTGGCAAAATGCAGTCTGGTTAACCCATTCAACTCCGATGACAAGATGTCTTGTCATTTGGTCAAATAAAACAAAAAATCATAAAACACCAAAATGTTTGATCAAACACCAGAAAAATATGACGTCAATCCTCGCTTCGCTGCGAGCGAAGCGAGGATTGACGTCATATTTTTCTGGTGTTTGATCAAACATTTTGGTGTTTTATGATTTTTTGTTTTATTTGACCAAATGACAAGACATCTTGTCATCGGAGTTGAATGGGTTAAACCGTAATTTGGTGAAATGAGACTCGGGCGCTATTTTCACGGAACCTGAGTCACCGCATATCCATTCCTTTGTGCAGAACGAAGGAGTTTCTTGGAATCAACTCTGAGAGCGCGATGAGGATAGAAGCGACGGTGATAACTCGATGTCATATCATGTACTAGGACCCGACCTAGTGATCTAAATCCAGAAACCAGCCTTCTAGGTCAGACCCTATTTTAGTTTTAGTCCAGAAAGTTTGACAAAACTTTTGCAAACTCTGTACTGAAACTTATATACTCCGACACAAAGAACATTTGCATGTTTGGCAGTGAATGCCCCTTCCTCCTCCTCCTCTCCCTCCTCCTCCTCCTCCTCGCCCTCCTCCTCCTTCTCCTCGTCCTCCTTATCCTCCTTATCCTCCTCCTCCTCTTCCTTCTTCGTCCTACTCCTCTTCTTCCTCGCCCTCCACCGTCTCCTCGTCCTCCTTATCCCCCTTGCCCTCCTCCTCCTCCTCCTCCTCCTCCTCGTCTCCTTCCCCGTCCTCCTCATCTCTCTCACATGTCCTCCTCCTCCTCCTCCTCATGTTTTTCCTCCTTCTCCTCCTTCTCCTCTTCCTTCTCTTCCACCTCCTCGTCCTCCTCGTCCTCCTCCTCCTCCTTTTACTCCTCGTCCTCCTCCTCGTCCTCCTCGTCCTCCTCCTCCTACTCCTTGTCCTCCTCCTCCTCGTCCTCCTCCTCCTCTTCCTACTCCTCGTCCTCCTCTTCTTCCCCATCCTCCTCATTCTCTCCCTCCTCCCCTTTTCCTCTTCCTCCTCCTCCTCGTCCTCCTCGTATTCATCGTCCCCTTCCCTGTCCTCCTTATCGTCTTCATTATCATTATACTCGCCCTTATCGTCCTCCTTCTTGTCCTCGCCCTTTTCCTCATCCTCATCTACGTCCTCCTCCTCCTCCTCCTCTTCCTCCTCCTCGCACTCCTCTGAATTCTTTTTTTTACGGCAGAGGTGTAATTCACAGCTTCGGGTGCATTATGCTGAGCGGAATGAGAATTAG
>NC_134778.1:16130219-16145219 GCF_046742065.1 Oratosquilla oratoria | reverse complement strand
AGGGCGTTTAGGGGGCTGGGGAGATCTGATTCTAAAGGGAATTGTTAACATCAAAAGTGACAAAATATTCACACTGAATGAGAATCAGACAAGAAACAATGGTGTCAAACTGTCCAGAAATAGATTTAATTTGGAAGTGGGTAGAAACAACTTCGCCATCCGTGTAGTTAAGGAATGGAATAAACTTCCTGCAGAACCAGTGCAATATAGTTAAGTTTGAAGCTTTAAGAATCATTTAGATAAACACCTAAGCAAGATGCTGTAGTGATTATCATAGTGATTATCATTTATTTTATATTATTTGTTTTTGTTTTGTTATAATTTGTCTGTTTGATTTTCATTTATTATTAGTTATATGTCAATTCATTATTATTTTCTATTTACCTGTTTATTTATTATTTAACTAAACCTATGCATTTATTTATGCATTTTATTTGTTATCTACATTATTATAGTTTTTATCTATTCATTTATTATTATTATGATTTCTTTCGCATCTAACCTAGATATGGACCAAAAGGTTTCCTGTCGGCATGCTCCGCCTTTGTACTTTGTAATCCTTTGATTAAAATCGCCCTTCAACAGGGAGAAGGAGCATCCTTGGATGAGATTTGGACTACTTGATGTTATATTATTATTAATCATTATTGTTACTTTTTATTTTTTCGTTTCATATTTTGTTTGTTCATCATGTGGATTTTATTTTGTTTATTTGTTTATTTTTTGTACTTTTTTGTTTTTGTTTTTCATTCTTTATTTTTATCTATTTATCTATTTAATTGTTTTAATTCTATTTATTTTTGTATGCATTTTTCCCGATTTTTTTTTTTTTTTTTGTAATCCATAAGAAATAAGAAAAAAGTCATTTAAATCTGTACATATTTGGTTTATTTTGTACATAAAAAGACACATGGTTAAAAGTGTCATGAAATATAGACATGTTATCAAAATCAGTCGAATCTACAATAGCTGATCGTTGTCGTACCAACTTCAGGATCGTTTCGCACGCATCGACTTTTCGCCGTGCGTCATCCACGACGCGACGTCGTGCTCTCAAATAACCATGGCTGTCTATGGACGCTTTCACACGTGTTCGTGACGTGTGAAAGTGTCCATGGGCACCCATGGTTATTTGAGAGCACGACGTCGTGTCGTGGACGACGCACGGCGAAAAGTCGATGCGTGTGATATGAGCCTTAATGTATTGGCCAAGCTACGCAGTTGTAAGAATAAGCTATAGTTTATAGTTATAGTTATATGTTATATAGTTAGAATAATATATATATATATATATATATATATATATATATATATATATATATGTATATGTATATATATATATATATATATATGTATATGTATATATATATATATATATATATATATATATATATATATATATATATAGTTATAGTTATCTTTTTATGGTCGCTATATTTATATAGTTACAGTTATAGTTACAAGTGTATAGTTATATTTTTGAAGTCATAGTTATATAGATGCAATTATATAGCTTTACAGCTATTGTCATATATATATTTATATTTTTGTTGTTATAATTGTTGTAGTTAAAATCGTATAGATGCATTTATAGTTATATAGCTTTAGAGTTATCGCCATAGATATATTTATATGGTTAGCGCTTTATAGTTTCAGTTATAGTATAAAGAGAGTTTTCATTCACGATATGACTGGAAGAGGAACACCATTTTCTGTTCATTTGTGAAACGATTTTCATCACTCCCATTTTCTATGTCACTGTAGTTACCATATATCAAGTCACAGGGACGCCAAAAAAAGAGTGTCGACGAACTTTTATCTTCCATTGTACACGTGTGACGTCATCCGAGGGAGGGAGGGAGTGGAAGGGGGGAGAGGTGGGTCACGTGACGATTACTCCACGTACAGGAAACTTGTGCACTCGTTTGTGACGTCATACTTGAGTGCACACGTCTTAGCTGAGGGGACTACACCTTCATGTGCGTCGTGTGTACATGGGAATGTGTACATAAAGGTGTACATGCCGTGCGAGCCACTGTAATCTTTTAGCGTACATTTTAGTACATAGTACATCTGAGAATAGTACGCCACCAACATGCATTTTATCAATAGCTGGTGTCTATTTGAAAATACTGTATTCCGTTTTCTTTTTTAACTTATCGTAAAATATTTATATATTTCTTAAAGAATGTGATCTGATTTAAGCATATCTTCTATGGGTGCGTCTACTCATAGTATGTCTGTAACATGTTTCCGATATGTTGACGAACAAGTCGCCAACTTGTCTGAAACATTGACGTCCAGCCTTTGTTGGAAGTCATCTTTGCAGCGTTCATGTTAGTGACATCCATACACACGCTTCACTGCCTGTGTTGCCGACATGTTCTGAACAAATGCGACACACATGTCCATGTACGTGTGTCCAGTTAGTTTCAAATTTGCATACGAACATGTAGCAAGCTTTGTTGCATGTTTGGTAGGCTCGTGTGGACACGCTTTGCAAGACTAGTTCCAAGAAACACGCAATGAGACGCACAGGCGTAATGGTACATTCTAGAGTTGTATAATCTCGTCTTAGATATATAATTCTAAACTTTATAAAGTTGGCATGCCTTTAATGAGAAGATATTCCTACCATAATTGGGACTAAAGATGGAACACATCTTCAACGCTGTCACTACTGATCACGATATATGTGTGTGTATGTATATATATATATATATATATATATATATATATATATATGTGTGTGTGTGTGTGTGTGTGTGTGTGTGTGTGTGTGTGTGTGTGTGTGTGTGTGTGTGTGTATGTGTGTGTGTGTGTATGTGTGTGTGTGTGTGTGTGTGTGTGTGTGTGTGTGTGTGTGTGTGTGTGTGTGTGTGTGTGTGTGTGTGTGTGTGTGTGTGTGTGTGTGTGTGTGTGTTGGTTGTCGCTAGGCGATTTTCTTCTGCTAAAGGGGAGCCTTCTTCTGAAATACCTATCTATGTACAGCACTTCGTTAATGATATAACAAAACATTTTAATGAGAAAAGTATTAATACAACAACAGCAACGAAATATATATTTGAGTATTTCTGATGTAATGTCATGGGTCAAGTTTGAGTGTCCGTGTGTGTGTGTGTGTGTGTGTGTGTGTGTGTGTGTGTGTGTGTGTGTGTGTGTGTGTGTGTGTGTGTGTGTGTGTGTGTGTGTGTGTGTGTGTGTGTGTGTGTGTGTGTGTGTGTGTGTGTGTGAGAGAGAGAGAGAGAGAGAGAGAGACAGAGAGAAAGAGAGAGAGAGAGAGAGAGAGAGAGGAAGAGAAAGAAATGAGAGAGTGATCTATGGCTAAAGTGTGTGTGTGTGTGTGTGTGTGTGTGTGTGTGTGTGTGTGTGTGTGTGTGTGTGTGTGTGTGTGTGTGTGTGTGTGTGTGTGTGTGTGTGTGTGTGTGTGTGACAGAGAGAGAAAGAGAGAGAGAGAAAGAGAAAGAAAAGAGAGAGTGATCTATGAGTAATTGCGCAGCACGTGTGTGTGTGTTTATGTGTATGTGTGTGTGTATGTATGTATGCATGTATGCACGTATGGTTGCATGTGCGTGTGAGAGAAAGAAAAGAGAAAGAGAGAAATAAAGGAAAGAGAAAGAGAGAGAGATAATGAGTTCCATTATAAACAACACTACGAAGCGTTATAACTGTTCCTCTATATGTGGCGAGTCGATTTGATCAAAGGCATATTTTCATATTCTGAGACCAGGACTTGACAGTCGCTTTATGGATGAGACCATGGGCGGGTCGAGGACTTGGAAGGGGCGTTGGCTGATCCATTCGGGCGTGCATGGGCGAGGGCGTTCTGTCTCTTGGGCTGGGGAGCTTATTTGGTGCTTCTCCCGTTATGGGGGGGGGGGGCAAGGGGGGACGAGGCGTGTTGGAAGACACAATCGTGGTCCACATGTTTCGTTTGATGTCAGAATTGTCGTTTGTTGTGGGTCATGTGGAAGGCTGGTGTTGTGTGGTTGGTCAGGGTGGTAAGAAGGACTGTATACATGTTTATGTGAAAGATAGGAAAACGAGCGGTAGATGCATGAGCATTTGGGTGTTTTAGTTTTGTGCGCGGTCAACAGATGGCGCTGATCGTTGTTGTATCCATTTGTCAGCCTTCCTTTTATTCTATATTTTTTTTATTTTTTTTATTTATTTATTTATTTTCCATTTAATGTGTCAACTTTGGAAGGAGTTAGAATGAATGGACGATGACAGCTGTGTTCTGGACCCCAACGAGAGTAAAAACATTACACGAAGATTTAAAATCATAAAGAAGTTATATGTGCATGCATAAATGGGGTTTTGTCACGCGCTTATGTTTACATTTGTCAATAGAGATGACTCTCCTATCTTTGGAATGCCATGGCTCGTCTGAAGGCTACTTGGCAATGTTGTCATTCTTGATATTGTCTGTGGCAGGTGTCATCCACGCTCTTCCCCAGGCTCAAAAGCAGAAACATTAAGATGTAAATTGTCCCGAGGTAGACATGGAGTAATGTTTTAGATTGCAATTACTTTTTTCATACTACACGATTCGATGTTGACTAGGAAGAGGGGCATTGTCTATCCTTTTGGATGAGTGTTTGAACGATGTGATTCGAATAAGGTGATATAGATCATAGGTTCTCAACCTGTTTTCTCACGTATATCCCATACCTATGAATTTCTGTTTCTAAGTATCTTGGAGACCACATGAACACTAAATTGTATCACTATGTATCCTCGAACCCCCACTAATTTTTGGGTTGTGGTCCCACTAGGAACACTCTGGGGTCCCTTAGGGTTCCGTGGAACAGTCGTTGTGGAACACTGGTATAAGTGGTGCTAACTTAGACCCACGACTGGGAAGTCCGCGCAGCTCGTTAGCGGCCTTGACAGAATCGGCGGCGCCCTTCGTTCCGTAGGCGTTCTGTATGCACCGAATGCAAGGCGGGTGACCTCCGTCTGGTTATCAGTGGGTATTGGTAGGACTCTCCATCCACGCGTTTGTAGGTCTTGTGAATTCTGTTACACACACACGAACGCACACACACACACACAAGAGGACACAAGAGGACACACACAAGAGGACATGGAAGGAAATTAAGAAAACATAGCTATAGAAGAGAACTGAAGAAAAACAGTTTTCCACATAGAGTTTTAGACACTTGGAACAAACTGGATAATGAAATAGTAAGCACAAAAACCATTCACGAGTTTAAAAGCAAACTAGACACTGAGAGATACAATGGCGGGACAACACGAGCATAGATCCCCTTCCCGCAAAATACAACTAGGTAAATACAACTAGGTAATTACACACACACACACACACACACACACACACACACACACACACACACACACACACACACACACACACACACACACACACACACCAGACAAGCATATCAACAAAATAGTCGGAGAAACCTACAATTTACTAAAGTCAATGAAAGTGGCTTTTGATTACTTGGATGAGGAAATGGTAAAGAAAATATTAGTTACACTGATAGAACCAAGATTGGAGTATCCTGTGACACTATGGACACCCATTACTAAAAAGAATATAAAGAAATTAGAAAGAATACAAAGAGGAACGACAGAGATGGCACCAACACTCTCTAAATTGACATACGAACAAAGATTGTCCAAATTGAAACTATCAACCCTGGAACAAAGAAGAGAAAGAGGAGATCTACTGAATATTTACAGAATTATGAAAGGGATGGAAGTCCTAGATAGATATGATTTTTTAAAGTGGGACAAGAAAAAAGCAAAAGGACATGAAAAGAAACTCAAAAAGGATAGTTATAGAAGAGATCCGAAAAAGAATAGCTTCCCACACAGAGTGGTGGATATCTGGAATAAATTGGATGAGGCAACAGTGTGTGCAAATACTATATAAGAATTTAAGAAGAAATTTGATGCTGAAAGATACAAAGACGGGTCACTACGAGCATAGCTCCCTTCCCGTATAATACAACTAGGTAAATACACACACACACATTTTTTGTTTGTTTGAGTTTTAGTGACTCTCCCCGTAAGTGGAGGTAATAAAAATGTACGCTACATAATGTTTCGTAAAATTAATTATCGAATTCATTGGTGCGTGTCTGTGTGTGAATGAGCGAGTGAATGCGCGAGTGAATGTGTGTGTGTCTGTGTGTGAATCAACGAGTGAATGAGTGAGTGGAAGATTGTGTGCATGTGTACCGTCCTTCCCTGAGCCGAATAAACTCGTTTGGTACTTCAGTCTTGGCAAACTTCTTCAGGAAGTGCGTCAGCGAATAGTGAAGAAGTTGCCCTGTGAATACATCCTTCAGTGGAAGGCGTGGCCCCACACTTTTGGAGGCGATGTTAGTAGCGGAGTAAGTAAAGGCTGATTAGTTCTACGGATTTACTATAGTAAACCGTAGCCAGTGGTCTTGTCCAGAGCCAGTCGTGATCTGCGCCAAGAAGCAAGGCAACTGACCACGAAGGCTGTGACGGTTGCCATGACATCAATTTTCTGTCGTACAGTAATATTTACAATGTGACAGAAGTAGGTATTTACATGGTTGAGTGTTACACTCAATATTAAATAAAATATATATACAATTATGATACATAGCAGGACATGGCATATTTTAATCATACATGGTAAAACAAATAAAATATAAGGATTCCTTCTGTGGACGTACGTTTCTCAACGGTCGTATCTTCGGCGGACCAGGTGTCTGAAGAGGTCAAGGTCAGGTCGACCTAATTCCAGTTAAGTGGCCTCTGGTTAGGTTCTGGTTAGATCTGACGCTCAACAGCCGCTTAGTGCTGCTGCTGCTGCGACGTACGCGACGTCATCTGGCTTGATACCTATCTTCTCGTAGTGTGACGTTCTGTGACGTGTAGTTGTGATGTCCTGTGACGTGTAATATATCTTCTCCCAACACTTCTCGTGTTAGCTTGTTCCCCCCCCCAAAAAAAAAATCCTTGGTGTCCAATAATATAAATATATATTTTTAATTTATAGCAACACATTTATGCTCACGGGTCCAACCGTTCTATATACATGTAGAAACACACACACGCACACATACAGTATACACGGGTCTGGTGGAATAGAAGTTGGTGTGTTTATGTTTATATGTGTGTATGTGAGTGTGTGTGCGTGTGTGTGTGTGTGTGTGTGTGTGTGTGTGTGTGTGTGTGTGTGTGTGTGTGTGTGTGTGTGTGTGTGTGTGTGTGTGTGTGTGTGTGTGTGTGTGTGTGTGTGTGTGTTGTTGTGTGTGCGTGTGTATATGTGTGTGTGTGGTTTTTTGTATGCGTGTGTGTATTTGTAGGTGTTTGTACAACGGCGAGCCACAAAACTGATTCCAAATATCAAAAATAAATCATACGAAAATCGACTAAAACACATGAATTTATTTTCCCTAAAAAAGCCTAGACTCAGAGGTGACTTGATACAGGTCTTTAAGATTCTAAAGGGAATTGACAATATCAAAAGTGACAAGATTTTCACACTGAATGAGTCTCAAACTGTCAGGAAATATGTTTAATTTGGAAGTGGGTAGAAACAACTTCGCCAACAGTGAAGTTAATGAATGGAATAAACTTCCTGCAGAGACAGTGCAATGTAGTTCAGTTCGAAGCTTTAAGATTCGTTTAGACAGACACCTAAGCAAGATGCTGTAATGCCTGCCATTCATTCTATACTATTTGTTTGTTTGTTATTATTTGTCTATTTATTATTAATTTTATTATTATTTATTATTATTTATCTGTCCATTTATCATTAATTATTGTTTGTTTATTATTGTGTACGTGTCTGTGTGTGTGTAGGGTCTGCGTGTGCGTGTAAGGTAACAGCATTAGTCATAGATCGGGCCATATACACACACACACACACACACGCACACACACACACACACACACACACACACACACACACACACACACACACACACACACACACACACACACACACACACACACACAGTTCAGAACGGCGTTGCTCAAGTCTTTAGTCATAATAATGATAATTACGCTGAGGAAATTCGTGCACGTTGCATATGCTGTTGCACGGTGCCTAGCTCTCTGTTGCAGCAACACTCAGTTGCTGGTGATACAGTCGTCTACACATCCCGCGGTTTTTGCTCGTCAAGGTAAATTTCAGTTCCATGTAATACGCTCACGCGAAACATGTAAACAAAAACTCAACATAAAGGTTATATTTCTAATGGAAGTTCCAGTTCTATGATTTGTATTTACATTAGACAAAAATATATTAACACAAAACGAATAAATAAACAATCAAAACATGTAATCAATCAATCAATCAATAAAAGAATAAATAGAAATAAACAGAAATACATTAAAATAAAAAACAAATACACAAACGAATAAAACAGAATAGAAAATAAAGCAAAATAGAAGTAAAAGTATATCAATAAATAAATAGAAATATAGATAAATAGACAAAATAAAAGAATAACTGAATAAACAACCCAAAGTTTGTACACGAATTGCAAATTTTATTTTCATGTAACACGTTTAGGCGAGTTAAAATAAACTGGGTTACATGCACTCTTATGAGCTCCTGTTTACACTGTAGGCTAGATGAATTGCACTCGACATGCTCGCCAACAGCTACATTAAAAAAGGCGGATACTCACACGAACACATGCAAACACACAACCTACACACACGCATACATAAATGTATACATACATGCATACGTGTATACGTAAGCGCCCACACGCATACACACACGCTTGCACACACACGCACACACACACACACACACACACACACACACACACACACACACACACACACACACACACACACACACACACACACACACACACACACACACACACACACACACACACACACACACACACACACACACACATACACACACACACACACACACAAACACACACACACACACACACACAAACACACACACACACATACACACACACACACATATAAATACACACACAAACACACACACACACACACACACACACACACATACACACACACACACACACACACACACACACACACACACACACACACACACACACACACACACACACACACACACACACACACACACACACACACACACACACACACACATATATATATATATGTGTGTGTGTGTGTGTGTGTGTATGTATGTATGTATGTATGCATGTATGTATGTATACATGTATGTATGTGGTAGGAAAACGTGATGGATCAGGAACACTACATTACAGACGTTACACCTACAAGTCTTCCTTAGTGTGTGTGTGTGTGTGTGTGTGTGTGTGTGTGTGTGTGTGTGTGTGTGTGTGTGTGTGTGTGTGTGTGTGTGTGTGTGTGTGTGTGTGTGTGTGTGTGTGTGTGTGTGTGTGTGTGTGTGTGTGTGTGTGTGTGTGTGTGTGTGTGTGTGTGTGTGTGTGTGTGTGTGTGTGTATGTGTTTGTATGTGTGTGTACGTATATTCGTGTGTGTGTGTGTGTGTATGTGTGTGTGTGTGTGCGTGTGTGCGTGCGTGTGATTCAGCACGGTCTCGGATCACGTGCTGGACTCGTGATGGATGGATTACCCTCCCGGATGAGAGGTGAAAGTTCATATATGGCCCAATTAATGGGTAATGCTGTGACCTTTAACACACACACATAAACATAAACACACCAACTCCTTGTCCACCAGCTGCTTTTCATCCCAAGGCGGGGATTACACTCAGACAGCTGACTTAGCAAGCGAGCACTGTACTACTGCACCAGCAAATCGTGTATATATGTGCGTGTGTGCATACAGGAATATAGAAATGTTGGACCCATGAGCATAAATCTATGTTGCTATAAATGAAAGTATATATTATTGGGCAACAAAGATTTTTTTTTCTTTTGTCAAGCTATCACGAAAAGGGTGTATTCACACTGTAATGAAGAGGTCAAGACTCTCTTGACAAACCTCTTGACTATTCGCTGACGCACTTCTTAAGGAAGTTTGCCAAGACTGAAGCACCAAAGGACTTTATTCAGCTGAGGGGAGGACGGTGCACATGCACACAATCTTTCACTCACGCATTCACTCGCTCATTCACACACATTCACTCGCCCATTCACTCACTCATTCACTCACACACTCGCTGGGTATTCCGAGGTCCATGAACCGAAGACTCATCCAGTTCCTCTGGCCGGGGAGTCCTTCTCCGGCCCACGTCATCTCGAGGGACCCCGAGTGCCTCTCGAAGTTCGTCGCAAGGCAGAAGAGGCCGGCAGGCACTCCGAATACTTGCGCAAGTGCCGCCGGCCGAGATGCTTGCTCTGTCTCGTGGCCTCCCGTCGCTAAGCTGACCTTTGGTCCTCGGGGACGCTCCAGGTTCCGCGGAAACTGTCTTGACGGAAGGCGCCTTGTCGAGAGCGGGCGAGCACTTGACAAGTGCCCCCGGTCGGAGTGCCCCTTTTCTACCCGCGGCTTCCCGCCGATCTTCCCTGATCGACGGCTCGAGGAAGCTCTCGACGTCCTTCGGCGTCCTAAGTTTCCTACTCTGGAGACTGTTGTCCTCGGTCGTTGGTTCGGTGTCCCAGGGTCGTCGCGCCCAAGTGTCCGAGAGCCCCGGTGGCCTCGGCTCAGGACCGGAGGGACAATCCCGGGCGAGGCGGCGGCGGCTGCCACCATGGCACTAAAGCAAACACTAAAGGAAACACACGAGCACACCGTATTCGTGTGTGTGTGTGTGTGTGTCAATGCATCATGTGTAATTGCATATGTGTGCATTTGTACATCCGCCGTGTATGTGTATATGTGTACATGCGCTGTGCGAGTGCCTATATATGTCTATGCACATACAACTGCATTTACCTAATTGTAGCGTACAGGAAAGGAGCAATGCTCGTGAGGTCCTGTCTCTCAATCTCCAATTTTCCTATTTTGCTTCAATTGTTTGTGTGTGTGTGTGTATGTCTTTGTGTACGTGTGTATTTACCTAATTGTAGTCTACAATAGAAAAGTAATGCTCACAAGTTCCGTCGCTCATTCTAAAATTCATACCTACTTTCAATTGTATGTGTGTGTGTGTGTGTGTATTTACTTAATTGTAGTATACAGGAAAGGAGTAACGCTCGTGAGGTCCTGTCTCTTACTCTCCACTGTTCATACCTAGCTTCAGTTGTGTATACAGTATGTGCGTGCATGCGATCGTGTGTGTGTGTGTGTGTGTGTGTGTGTGTGTGTGTGTGTGTGTGTGTGTGTGTGTGTGTGTATGTGTGTGTGTGTGTTTGTGTGTGTGTGTCTGTGTGTGTGTCTGTGTGTGTGTGTGATTCACCATGGTCTTGGATCACGTGTTGGACATCTATTTTCCCTCCCGGAAGAGAGCCCAGAGCTCATATATGGCCGAGGTAATGCTGTGACCTTACACGCACACACACACACACACAACTCCCCGCCCACGAAAGTTGGAGTAACAATCCACAGCGCAGCGATACTGAAATTATTTCAGCCCTGGGCGGGATTCGAACCCGGACCGCCGTAGTGGCAGCCGGGGACTCTACCAGTTGCGCCACGAGTGTGTGAGAGTGTGTGTGTGTGTGTGTGTGTGTGTGTGTGTGTGTGTGTGTGTGTGTGTGTGTGTGTGTGTGTGTGTGTGTGTGTGTGTGTGTGTGTGTGTGTGTGTGTGTGTGTGTGTGTGTACGTGTGCATGTTTGCATGTATGAACACCGGGCGGATGGGCGTGTCCCAGTTTGCCTATATTAAGTGTGTGTGCAAACAGAGGCATGTGTATGCTTAACAAATAGACAATTTCTTGTCCGTGACAAGGCTCATGTTTCTGTAATGACCGTTTGATATAATACATGTAAGGAAAACGAAATAAATATGTAATAACGCATATAATGAATATGTAAAATATTTATGTAACAATGCATGTGATGCATATGTAGTTAATATAGAATAACACATATAATGAATATGTAATAGATATATGTTATATAGAATCAGTAGAAATATGTAATAAATATATGTAATATAGAATCAGTAGATATGAGTAATAAATTCACGTAGTAATACATGTAATGAATATATAATGAATATATGTAATATAGAATTGACGAATATATGCAATAATGCGTGTTATGAATGTGTAAGAAATATGTTTTATATAGAATGTGATAAATGTAATAAATCTTATAAATACAATTAACGTAATAAATGTAATAATTGCAATAAAATGTCAAAATGTACTATGTCAAATAAACGTGATAAATGTAATAAATACAATAAATATGATAAATATAATAAAGCTAAATAAATGGACATAATGATTGTAATAAATGTAATATAAGGAGGGACAATTTCGTCAGCTAAATGAAATGTTTCGAGGGTACTAAAATCAACAAGACGACACCACAATGATTACACATGATGGCGTTACTTTAGTCCGAGCGAAACCTTACTTTGTCGTGAATAAAATCGCCTGGCGACAGTCAGTGACGACGAGGTCAATAAAATTATTCTTAATCGTAATCCTTTGTCCAGACATCCTACACAACTCAATGAAATGACCTGGCCAAAATAAGGACCTGTTCACATTAGCGGTTTGAATCACACGGAAACGGCGGCGGTGCCGCATAGTCAAAAAAAAAAAAAAAAAAAAAAAAAAAAAAAAAAAAATCTACACAGTTGCGTGTGAACGCCTTCATTGAATTACAATGTAATTGAACCGCCGCGGTTCAAACCGTTAGTGTGAACAGGGCCCAAAGCCTTTGAATCGACCCAGAGTTGTCACAAATTAGACGTGGTATCATAGACGATACGAGAAAGTTGTATACGAAATGTATACTTCAGTGTTCTAAATTGGGTCTATGAATTATCTTTTTATATTTTTTCTTTTAATTTCGTTAATTATTCTTTTCATTTGATTGACATTTTCGTTCGTAAAATATTTATATATCTCTCTATTTACTGATGGCTTTATGTATTTTTATTGGTCGCATGCGTTATGTATTTTTTCTATTCAAATTGAATATTTTTTTTATTCATCTGTTATATAGTATCATTATCATTATTTTCTCAAATCTCTCTTTCTTCGTTCATTTGTTGGATTCATTGAGTTGCTCAGACGATAGATCACTATAACATTGATTTCGTCTAAAGTGATTATGTTTTTCTTTTATTTTAGTGTTATTCTGGTACTATACTTGTTCATGAATAATTCATGCATATATTTATTTTTGCTATTTATCATTATTACCTTTGTTGTTTAATGCATCTATTTGGTGTCCATTTATCATTTATCGCCATTTCAGTTATTCTTTTATTTATATATTTTCTTTATTTATTTGTACATAATTGTTTATTATGTTATGTATGCATGTTATTCATACATTAATACTTGTTATTTTTGCTTTATATTTGTTTTATATTTTCATTTTGTGTATTATATTTGTTTTGTATTTTAATTTTGTGTATTCATCATATACAAATATTTGTTTAATTTTATATTTTCAAATTATGGATTTATAATATTCATGTATTTGCATATTTTTCTTATTCATGTACTTATTATATTTATTTTACATGTTATAGTCTAAGTGTTTATGTTATTCCTTCGATATATTATTGGCAAGGGCTTAACGCTGAGGAAGCCTTAGGTAGGGGCAAGGGGGGGGGGGGGTTGTAGGGGGGGATGGGGGAATGGTGGGATGCGTTAGGGGTGGGGGGAAGGGGAATGCGTTAGGGGCGGGGAAGGCCACAGTAAGTTGGCCCCGTTTGTTGGCCCTCGTCGATATGCGGCCATCGTCTGAAGTCGTTTTATTATCGTCGTCGTTGTCGTCGTCGTCGTCGTCGTCGTCATCGTTGTCGTCGTCGGTGATGGGTTGATATATTTTTATCTATGTATTTCACTTTTATCTTATTTCATTTAATTCTGTTTTGATATATCTATATGTATTTCACTTTTATCTTATTTCATTTAGTTATGTTTTATTTTGTTTGTTGACGTTTTTGTTCGTATGTCGAATGATAAAATTTTTAGTAATGGACTCGGTGTTTAGGGATTTGGGAGAAGGTAGTGCGTGTGTGTGTGTGTGTGTGTGTGTGTGTGTGTGTGTGTGTGTGTGTGTGTGTGTGTGTGTGTGTGTGTGTGTGTGTGTGTGTGTGTGTGTGTGTGTGTGTGTGTGTGTGTGTGTGTGTGTGTGTGTGTGTGTGTGTGTGTGTGTGTGTGTGTGTGTGTGTGTGTGTGTGTGTGTGTGTGTGTGTGTGTGTGTGTGTGTGTGTGTGTGTGTGTGTGTGTGTGTGTGTGTGTGTGTGTGTGTGTGTGTGTGTGTGTGTGTGTGTGTGTGTGTGTGTGTGTGTGTGTGTGTGTGTGTGTGTGTGTGTGTGTGTGTGTGTGTGTGTGTGTGTGTGTGTGTATTTACCAAGTTATATCTTACGGGAAGGGGAGCTACGCTCGTAGTTTCCCGTCTCTGTATCTCGCCATATCTAATTTGTTCTTAAAGTCCTGTTTTGTTTTTGCACACACTATTGTTTCGCCAAGTTTGTTCCATGCATCCACCACTCTGTGAGGAAAGCTGTTCTTTTTCAGGTCTCCTCTATAACTGTCCTTTTTGAGTTGCCTTCCATGTCCTCTTGTGTTTCTCAACTCAATTTAGTAAGTCATCTCTATCAAGGATTTCCACATTTCTCACAATTCTGTAGATGGTCAACATGTCACCTCTCTCTCTCTCTCTCTCTCATCTTTCTGTGTGTGTGTGTGTGTGTGTGTGTGTGTGTGTGTGTGTGTGTGTGTGTGTGTGTGTGTGTGTGTGTGTGTGTGTGTGTGTGTGTGTGTGTGTGTGTGTGTGTGTGTGTGTGTGTGTGTGTGTGTGTGTGTGTGTGTGTGTGTGTGTGTGTGTGTGTGTGTGTATGTGTGTGTGATCTTATTTAGCCAATGGCCAGACCTCAAACTTGTTCTGAAATGGTTGTAATAAAAAAAAATCCACTCTAGGAAGTTGTCACTCGAAAAAGAGAGATATCAAGACAA
>NC_134778.1:16110219-16120219 GCF_046742065.1 Oratosquilla oratoria | reverse complement strand
TATGATTTATGTATTTATTCATTTACTTATGTTGATTTATCTATAGAATATTCATTTACTCGTTATTTCCTTTTTAGTTATCATATCTCTGTTGTCCTTAGCCTTCCTCAGAACTCTTCGTTTTCTCTTGCTCTTTAGCGCTGCTCTTCTCTTTCTCTTCAACACTGTCACGTCCTTGACGTGAGAAGAGTCCTTGTGTGAATAAAGTCTGTCTCCTGTTTGTAATTTTAAGGCACACCTTGCGTGAATATATGTTGTCAAATATCATATATATATATATATATATATATATATATATATATATATATATATATATGTGTGTGTGTGTGTGTGTGTGTGTGTGTGTGTGTGTGTGTGTGTGTGTGTGTGTGTGTGTGTGGGTGTGTGTGTGGTGTGGTGTGTGTGTGTTTAAGATATAATATATATATATATATATATATATATATATATATATATATATACAAGTTTATTTGGTAATAAATCAAATACATGAAATACAGATAATGAAAAGAACACATAGTTCGAAATTATTACAATTGCCGAGGATAACACAAAAAAGCATGTAGCCTTATTTCCATTGTGGTCCTCATTAGGCTGTTATTCTACACTAAGACAACATACGTAGGGGTTAAGGGGACCACAAACAGTCATGAGTAATACCAATCAGTAAACATATTACACATAAACATTATTATAGATTTGCTAATGCTACTAAAATGTTCGTAACACGTAGGATTGTGACCAAAATTTGAGCACCAATATGATAAAGGAACATTGTATTTTGCATCAGGAACAACATAATAGTACTAAAAGGTACCAAAACAGTGTGAGTACCAGATCAATGTAGTACCACTAGGGATATATTACATTATTCTACTGCTGTAGCAGCAAGTGTAGGATAATAAAGGGGGGTCCATCCCAGAGTATGAATAAATATCAAGTATTACGGAATAGAAGGTTGCAGGCCATCAACAATATCAACATATAGTTATAGTGAATGCTACATTAATTACAAAAATTACCTATACATCAGGACGGAGTGGGTAATTACACATTAGTTTGAGCACCAGCAAGTAGTACATTATAATCTGGAGCACCAGCAAGTAGTACATTATAATCTGAAGCATCAAAAGTAGGGTACAGGGGACCAGTTCTCGTATGAGTAAAACAACAAGGAGATCGAGGGAAAGGTCCAATTACCTTGTTGCCTGATACCCTGATTCATCAGACTTGTATTGTGATCAGATCACAACTGTTCTCAGACCATACCTGAAACATATACCATACTATGACAAGCAAAAAAAAAGTGGAAACCAGTTTTGAGCATCAAACATTGTTATACTACGCTAAACCTCTGAAGTACAAAAAAAGGAAGTTCAAAACAGTTATGAGTGAACACAGATTTGGATGGTATTACTCATGAAGTCTGGTACCACTCACAAGGCTAGTGGTAAATAAAATTAAGGCTGTTCTCGGTCCATAGCTGAAACATATAGTAATCTTTGATTTCTTCTTGAAAATAACCTTGCTATCTGACTGCTTAATGGACATGGATAGTGAGTTCCATAATCAAGCACCTGTGAAGTGAAAACTGTTTTTGGTGAAGGAACCTGCATGAGTTATAATAAATGACCCTTGACTGTTCTGGGTTCGGTTCTCAGCGGATGATATAAAGTTACAGCTCACATATGAAGGAGCAGAGTTATGAACGACAATGTAAACATGGTTTAGTTTCAGCTGCTAGACACGATATTTTACAGGTAACATTCCTACTTTGCTAAATTCTTCTATACCGATATGAATCTAATGATCTTATTTTGTGTAACCTGTAGCCGAGACTGTTTTTTTTTCTGCTCAGACTACTGTACTATGAGCTACAAGCGTAATCAAAGTGATGTTGTATTAGAGCCGAGACAAGAAGCTTCTTTGTTTCCATATCAAAATTTCTGGCCTTTCTGTATAAAAATTTAACCTTATGTGAACACTTGGATACAATCTTATCCATTAAGGCACTCCATGAAAGGAAATGATCTAAGGGTATTCCAAGATAAGTTACCTCTTGTTTTGACTCCAAGACATTACCCCCACATCTGACCTGTACACAGCGGTGTTTCCTGAGGTTAGGTTTGGATGCAAAGACAATACTTTCAGTTTTACCAAGGTGTAAAGACAGCTTGTTATCTATGAGCCAGACCTGGACTAATGACAGTTCAATACTCAGGGCCTTCCCTACTTCTCCTATCAGAAGAAACTACTAGGATATGCCCCCTTCCAGAAGCTATCGTTCACCTCAGACCACTACTACCAGAAGCTCCCCCTACCAGAAGTTATCGTTCACCTCAAACTACCCATTCATCCCCCCCCCCAGTGACAGTTGGAAAGCTCGCCTACAACATAATCAAGATTTTGTTTCGTCCACCTGATCATACGCGATACAAATTACTTTACAAATAATCTGAATCCTTTCATTGCCATAGGCGGAGGTGTTCTGCTGTACGTTAAAAGCAATACCCATGACTATGTTTTAGAGAAAGTGAAACAGGATGCATATGATAGTTTGTGGGTAGAATTAACCCAAACAAATGGACAAAAGATGAATGTAGGTGCAGTATATAGGCCGAAAACGTTATCATTAGCAGACGACAAACTGTTGTTTCAAGAACGGTCTAGTATCTGCAACCGGGACTTATTGATAATGGGTGATTTCAGTTTTACTGACATTGGATGACCCTTGAACATGGCCATATAGGTAGTCGCTTGATAGATTTTCTCGGTGACAATTACTTAGTTCAGCATGTAAAAGAGCCCACAAGACATGGAAATTTACTCGATCTATTGATCACTAGCCGCGAAAGCATGATAACCGATGCAGAAATTGGTAAAACCATTACAAGTAGGGATCACAACTTAGATTTAAACTGTTAACATTTTTTAGAATAGATACTTGGGTATCTAAAATACCGGATTTCAGTAAAGTTCAGTTCATAGGACTACGTCAGGAGCTTCAGCTTACAGATTGGGAGGCAAAATTAAGCGAAAGACCTGTAGATCAGATGTGGGAAATATTTTAAAATACGCTTACTAAGATGATTCATACTTACATCCCGTTTAAAGACAGACGCCCCCCAAATCAGGCTCGCCCAAAATGACCTGACAAAGAAACTGAAAAAAGTATTGCTAAAAAGAGACAGGCTTATGAAAAATACAAGTGATCGGGTGCACCTAATGACTATCAAAGTTATGTAATAATACAGAGAGATTAAAAAAGAAAAAAAAAAGAAAATGACAATACGAAATGAATATCGCTGATAAATCCAAAGAGAATCCCAAAGAATTCTATAGTTACATCAGAGATAAAAAGGTTATAAGGAATCACATTGGACCACAATTATCAGCTGACTATTCAAATAAAGGAATGTGTGATATTTTAAACAACTATTTTAGCTCAGTATTCATAAATGAAACACCTCAAAGTGAACTTCAAACTGAAACCTGTGAAAATTCTAGGGTGAACTTACTACGGTAAATATAACAAAAGGAAAAATTAAGAGGTGTATAGAAAAACTCAAACGCCAGGGCCTGACGGTTGGCATCCAAGAATCTTAACCCATTCAACTCCGATGACAAGATGTCTTGTCATTTGGTCAAATAAAACAAAAAATCATAAAACACCAAAATGTTTGATCAAACACCAGAAAAATATGACGTCAATCCTCGCTTCGCTCGCAGCGAAGCGAGGACTGACGTCATATTTTTCTGGTGTTTGATCAAACATTTTGGTGTTTTATGATTTTTTGTTTTATTTGACCAAATGACAAGACATCTTGTCATCGGAGTTGAATGGGTTAAAAGAAATGAAAAATGAGATTGTTGTTTTATTAGAAATTATTATCAAGAAATCCATCATATCTGGAGATATCCTATGAGAATGGAAGCTAGCTAACGTTACTCCCATACTCAAAAATGTGACAAAAAGAAACCAAATACCTACAGGCCTATAAGCTTGACTTCAATTGTAGGAGAAATGATGAAAACTATCATTAGAGATACTATCGAACATAATTTAGAAAGTAACTGTTTGATAAATGATATCCAGCATGGATTCAGACATAACGTTCTTGCGTGACTAACTCGAATTCTATAACACAATCATCTCGAATTATGACAAAAGAAGCAATATAGATTTAATATATCTAGACTTAGCAAGAGCTTTTGATATCGTCCCCTACGAAAGACTACTTACTAAATTAGCTTCACACGGAATAAGTGGTAGCCTATTAAGTTGAACTAGTAATTGGTTAAATGATCGAAAACAGAGTTGTTCTAAATGGCAAAAATTCTAGATGAAAAAATGTTACGGGTGGATTTCCTCAGGGTTCCTGTCTTGGGCCACTTTTATTCATAGTATATATATGTGATATAGACCACGGGCTGAAATCTATTGTCTCCAAATTTGCTGATGATGCAAAAGTGTGCGGAATGGCAAATGATCACTTAAACCAATTAGATATTCAAGAAGATTTAGATAAACTACAGCAATGGTCTGAAAAGTGGCTAATGAAATTTAACACAAGTAAATGAATTGTTATATACATAGGTAATAATAACAGTAATTACGATTACAAGTTATTTGGAAATTCGTTAACACAAGTGGATAGTGAAAAAGATCTCGGCGTAATTATCAGTAACGATCTCAAATCATCTAAGCAGTGTATTTCAGCCTCTGAAAAGGCAAATAAAATTCTAGGACTGATTGCGCAATCTTTTGAATTCAGAAAGTCCATCTCTCATTAACAAATTATATAAATCGTTAGTTCGTCCACATTTGGAATATGCTGTTTCCGTATGGTCACTGAATCTCACTAAAGACATTGACAGAGTGGAAAAAGTACAACGGCGAGCCACAAAACCGATTCCAAATATATAAAACAAATCATACGAAAATCGACTAATACATATAAATCTATTTTCCCTAAAAAAACGTAGATTTAGAGATGACTTGATACAGGTCTGTAAGAATCTAAAGGGAATTGACATCAAAAGTGACAAAATTTTCACATTGAATGAGAATCCGACAAGAAATGATGGTCTTAAACTGTCAGGAAATAGATTTAATTTGGAAGTGGGTAGAAACAACTTCACCAACCGTGTAGTTAATGAATGGAATAAACTTCCTACAAAGGCAGTGGAATGTAGTTCAGTTCGAAGCTTTAAGGTTCGTCTAGATCAGTCATTCTCAACGGGGGCGATTTTTGAGCTCAGGGGAGAAAGAAACAAAATGGATATATGCATTCGAGGAGACATCAGACTGAAACTGACAAATTTTAAGCCTAATATAAAAAATCTAGCAGCGAATCACCAGCTGGGCCCAAGAATCTCATTAAAACACAACGTGAGTAAAACATTTTAAATTAGTTGTTTATCATTGTTGCAATAATCTTTATTATTATTTTCCAATTAAGGGGGGCGATCCTTTTTTTCAATTGAAAAAGAGGGCGATATGGCTAAAAAGGTTGAGACACCCTGCTCTAGATAAACACCTAAGCAAGATGCTGTAATGCCTGCCATTTATCCTTTGTTATTTATTTATTTGTTTGTTGTTATTTGTCTGTTTCTTTATTACTATTTATTTGATTATTATTTATTATTGTTTATCTGTCCATTTATCATTGTTTACCACTTACCTGTTTGTTTATTATCTAACTTTACCTATTTTTTTTTAATTATTTATATTATTGTTATTTTTCAATTATTCATTTATTTATCATTATTATAATTTTTCGCATCCGACCTAATTATGAACCAAAAGATCTCCTGTCAGCATGTTCCTCCTTTGTAAGTCTTTGTAATCCTTTGTGTGGAGGATCGATAGAGTTCGGCGATGCCATTTCATAAACAGCAATGAATTAAGCTATCACATACCATTTTCGAAATCATCCTAACCACTTAGTGTCTGACCCAATTTTTCGTATTTACCTTATTTACATAATACCTATTACCTATTTATCATTACCTATTATGATGTACCTAATTGTTTACCTATTTACCTTAATTGGCATATTTTTATATATTTACCTCATTGTCTACCTATTTATCGAACCGTAAAATACCTAATTATTCATCCATTTACCTAATTGTGGCAAAGTCTTGTGTATTTACCTCATATTTTTTTTTCGTAATTATTTTATAGTTTACCTGTTTACCTAGCTGTAATGGACGGTGTTGGAGTTATACTCGTGGTATCTCGTCCCTTATATCTCCATATATCAAACTTTACCTTGAATTCATCTACAATCTTCATCTAAATTAATTTTCTTCTTTAAACTCATTTAGCAAAAACCGGCGTTTTTGTGAAAACCTATGCGCGTATGTGCTTGTGTAAAAAATAAAAATTAACAAATTTTCTTCTTGATTACTGATATATAGTGCATGAACGCGTGTGTAAGAATACAAATTAATCATCATTCTTCTTAATTATAGATATAAAATGTGTGCGCGTACGTGCGTGTGTAAAAATACGAACTAATGATTATATCTCTTATTAATTAATTATTTATATATCAAATGCACTGGAATTCATTCCCCGTCGATTCAATGTGGTTTTGGGTCAGAGAGCGTGAGGGCTGAAGTAGGCGTGGTGGGGAGATGATGATTGGCTCATTCTAAGTCCTAGAATCTAGGAGATGTCGGACCCGGGGCTGTAGGGTATTGACAACCTCTACGGACCAGAGTCACATTTTTTTTTTTTTTTTCGTTTTTTTTTTTTTCTTTCCATTTTTCTGTCTCTCATGCTTTCATTTTTCTTTCCTTCTTTCTTTCTTTTTTCTTTCTTATTTTTTCTTTTCTTTCTTCTTATTTCTCTTTTATATTTTATTTGTCTTTTTCTTTCTATTTTCTTTATTGCTTTCTTTTTTCTTTCTTTTTCCTTCTTTTTTCTTTCTCATTTTCAATCAAATTAGAATAGTAGTTAATTAACTTGTACTTTCACGCTTTTCGTAGGAAGAGGAATCTTTGCCTTAACTCTCTCTATATATAGAGGTCCTTTTTACTCTTATTGTTACTGTCAATAATCCCCTTTACAAAGGCAACCATATTTAGCAAGATTATGCTAAATTCAACATCCTAGAAATAATATTACAAGTATGGCAAACAAACAAAACATAACAAAATGGAACGTATTAAGAAGAACAAAAGATTTAGTATTATTTTTGTCAATCTAGCGTAATTTGAGATGATGTCTAGCGTATTCCAGGTCGAAAAAATCTAGTCGCCCTGGTGGTCCTTACGTACTGGTTGGTTCTTTTTTTCTCTGGTAACGAAAAATCAAAACTCGTTACCACGGGTCCATGTTCTACATAGTTCTCTCTGTTGGAAACCCCCCTGAAAAATCTGAGGTCTTTAGTATCAAGAACGAAAATGGATTTGAGAATTTTTTTTAAAACATTTCTAAATGCTTTGGATATTCGGAAATTCAATCTAAGTTTAGGAGCTTGCGTTTGGAATAAAAGAGAGTTTCGATTTATGTGTGTGATTCCACAATAGAGAGAGAGATAGAGAGAGAGAGAGAGAGAGAGAGAGAGAGAGAGAGAGAGAGAGAGAGAGAGAGAGAGAGAGAGAGAGAGAGAGAGAGAGAGAGAGAGAGAGAGAGAGAGAGGGGGGAAGGAGAGATAAAGAGAGAGAGAGGGGGAGGAGAGATAAAGAGAGAGAGAGAGAGAGGGGAGAAGGAGAGATAAATAGATAAATAGATAGAGAGAGAGGGGGGGAAGGAGAGATAAAGAGATAGATAGATAGATAGATAGATAGAGAGAGAGAGAAAGAGATAGATAGATAGATAGAGAGAGAGAGAGAGAGAGAGAGAGAGAGAGAGAGAGAGAGAGAGAGATAAAGAGAGAGAGGGGGAATGAGAGATAGATATATAGATAGATAGATAGAGAGAGAGAGAGAGAGAGAGAGAGAGAGAGAGAGAGAGAGAGAGAGAGAGAGAGAGAGAGAGAGAGAGAGAAAGAGAGAGAGAGGGGGGAGGGAGAGAGAAAGAGAGAGAGAGGGGTAGGGAGAGAGATAGAGAGAGAGAGAGAGAGAGAGAGAGAGAGAGAGAGAGAGAGAGAGAGAGAGAGAGGGAGAAAAATAGAGAGGGAGAGAGAGAGGCGCTAGGCGATTTGAATCATATGAAGGGTTGGGATCTCCTTCACCGTTTTGGGATATGACCTCTCTCTCTCTCTCTCTCTCTCTCTCTCTCTCTCTCTCTCTCTCTCTCTCTCTCTCTCTCTCTCTCTCTCTCTCTCTCTCTCTCTCTCTCTCTCTCTCTCTCTCTCTCTCTCTCTCATTCTCTTTCTCTTCCCTCAAGTTAATAAAAATCATCTGCTGTTCACGAGAATAAAATAAGTCTGAGTTTGCCTTAACTAATATAGTGTGTGTGTGTACGTATATGTGTGTTTGTGTATACATATCTACGGTTTCCCCCTTTGAAGGGGAGGAGGGTAGCCAGCTCAAGCCACCGTGTCGGGGTCCATCTCGCTCGTAAAACCCGAAGATAGATTCAGGGGGAGGTCCGCATTCCATTGTGTAACATTGCGACCTACATACGGTTCCTACGCGTGCCTGTGGTCGCCCGGACGCTCTCCCAGAAACTCCCAGGTCATCCACGGACGTCCCCGGATCCCCGGGTTCTCCCCGAGACCAACCCAGACCTCCCCCCGTCTCCTCCGGGTGCATTGGGTGACGTCTTCCTTAAGCGTCATCCAGCTCGAAACCCGCCTTTCGTCACGTATCCGACATTTCTGGAAAAAACAACAATTTAAAACGATTCCAGGAAAAATGAAAAAATCCCCAAGGAATCAATCTTCCGTAGGAAAAATTCCCCCACAGGGGAAATTAAAAATCCCCCAAGAAAAATAATCTTATAAGAAAAAATTTCCTTTGTTGCTGTTAATTAACTTAACCTAAGGTAACCTAACCTAACCTAACTTAACCAACTTCTTTGCCTTTGGGGAAATTTTTCAAAGGGGATTCTTTTTCCTGTGGTTGATATTTTCCTTCGGGGGATTATTTCCTGCCACCCTTAAACTCTGAACTACTGTATATATCCACTATCCCCTCTCCCCCCCACCCCCCAAAAAAAAAAAATATATATATATATTGCGGAAGTGTTTTACCGGGAGAGACATGGTTTGCCTGAGGCACTGCCCTTTTCTTATGCCGACCACGTAGAGTCCATACCTCCCAATGAGGAATTTCTTCAATAACTATTGCGGGTTCGTCTGAATGGCTACATTTATTTCCTTTGTAAGATCTGCCTAACATCAATTTAGGATTTTTTTTTCTTTTTTTTGTAAGGAATAAATAAATAATTGTCAAAGTTGCAATGGTATAAGTAGACTTCGTTAATGTGAAGGGGAGGAGGTTACGCCAGGCAATAAACAGTCACTGCTGGGAACCGGAGTGCGGGAATCGAACCAACAGCTAAGAGAATACGAGACCAGCACGCTTCCGATTACGCTACCAGCGCACACTTGGTTAATCAAGGTTAAAAAAAAAAATGTAGTCAAAGTCTTTCGTTCAAACTAATCCACAGTAGGTTAGCCCCTTCCATACCGTATGGTACGCTACCTTGTACCGTGGCTGCTGTCAGGCGATTTTATTCATCTTGGAAAACACACACCCATATGGTGTAATGATTTTTTTTTTCTAAGGCACTTTGGTGACATCTATACGGACCAGAGTAACCCAGCATTCTTTGATGATTAGAGACTAATATCCATATACCAGTATTTTTTCTCCCTTCCTCTTTTCTTGGCTCCTCTTAGATGCCGGGTCATCCCTGCATCTCGCCCACTGCTCTGGGTCAGAAACAATGCAGTAAGACACAGCAAGGCCGCTTCATTTAATCGGCGGCCCCCCCCCCATCTCCGTCCCCTCATGCAAACAAATAAATAAATGAATAAATAGATAGACAAATAAATAAATAAATAAATAAATGAATAAATAAATGAATAAAAACCAA
>NC_134778.1:16090219-16097719 GCF_046742065.1 Oratosquilla oratoria | reverse complement strand
TAGACTACTTGAGACTCCGTAATTTTTAATTATCAGTATTTCATCATCGATAATTACTTCCAGCGCTTTCATCAATGTCGCATCGAAGATGTTTAAGAAAGTCAACAGTCAGGAGGACATTTGTTCTTAAATGTTCTCAGCATTCTTCCGCTTTTTTCAAGTGAAGTTTAGTCTCCCATTATAACAGCATGATGCGTAGCTCTGGTCCGTAGGGGGGTCACGAGTCTCTAAAGTGTGGATAGTAACATGAAAACAAACAAATGGATAAATGAAATTCACATGAATGATCTTTGGAGAAAGATGTATTTCTTTTTCAGATTCAGTCTGTGTCGTTAGTTTTTGTTACCTAACCCAACCAATTTGGCGAAATGAAGATCCAAACATTTTGTAAAAATGGGGACTTAAATTATTTAGTGAAATTGGGGTAACTAACCCTGACAAAATGGGACCCCCCCCCCAACTAATTTAGCGAAATTGGTGAACCTACCAATTTGGCGAAATGAAGAACCAACTAATATGGCGAAATAACGATCCAACTAATTTGGTGAAATGGGGACATAACGAATTTGGCGAAATGGGGATATAGCCCAACTTGGCGAAATGATGATCCAACCAATTTGGCGAAATGTACACCTAATGGATTTGGCGAAATGGTGATCCAACCAATTTGGCGAAATGTACACCTAATGGATTTGGCGAATTAACACAATTTGGCGAAATGTGAACTTGACAAATTTGGCAAAATGAGGACCTAACCTATTTGGCGAAATTGACGTACTTGCAGGATAGTACCATCACAAGAAACAAAAACTTAGAAAATTAGTAGTTCTACCTAGAATTTAGACCAGTAAATTCAGATAGTGAATCTAAGAGAGAGGGAGAAAGAGAGAGAGAGAGAGGTCGACCTCTCATATCCTAATAGGGCGAGGGCGAGGTGGCCCTAGTGGTGGTTGTGGTGGTGACGGATGTGGTGATAGTGGTGGTTGTGGCTGTAATGGTTGTGGTTTTGGCCAGTTGTGGCAGTGGAGGCAGCGATTACCATTGCATATTTATTTATCATCAACCATCGAATTATCTAATTCATCTCAGGTTAATCCTCAAAAGATAAATAAAATCGCCTGGAGGCAACCAAGATAAAAGGAAAAGTGCCACTGGACAGGTAAGGGGTTGAACTAGTCGAGTACAAATATGGCTATCGACTCGAACGCACCGAGCTCTTACTCATCCACCTCCTCTCACCTCTATCTCCTCCTCCTCCTCTTTTTCTGTATCTCTTTTTCCTTTTACTCTCTCTATTTCGTATTCCTTTTCCCATCTCTTTTTATATATATGTATTATTTCTAAATCTCTTTCTGTTACTTTTGTTTAGTTTTGTGTATCTTATCATGCAATTTGTTTCATCTCCAAATGTTGTTGTCTGTTTGTCCTACCTTGATGCTGGTCGTTGGTCGGTGACTCACACAATGATGCCATATGTCCTCATACACATTTTTATTTATTTTTGCATTATATATCGTACGATTTTATTTGCATACATGCCACCCACACTGTGTTGGTGTTCATGAACTTCTTCTTTACCTTATAAGGTTGTGTCGTGTGGTGTATAAATAGTTTGTTAATTAGTTAAATTGTTGGAATTTACTGCAAGTCGGGCACTCCCTGTGTTGAACTTGAAAAATAAATCCGTTAGGGAGTGTACGTTTGCCATAAAATTTCGTTTTTTTAGCATACGATTTTATTCACCTGAGATAATTATTTACTTCTCAAAAAATTAAATAATAATTTGATTTAGATATCTATAAGTACCGTCGTATATTATGCTTTTAAGTTTTCTGGAATTAAATTATCTTAATTAATTCCAAGACATGGAATTCAACGAACTCGATTAAGTGAAATATTTAAACGATCGGACAATTCAATTAAAACAACTTTTTTGAAGATGTCATATTTTTCCTGCCAGACGTACAGTACAGTTCATAAAACAGATAAACAAATAAACAGATAAATGAATAAATAGATAAATATATAGATAATCCATACTTAAACCAATGGTTTATTGTGTATTTTTATTGCAAATATTATAGTCAAAATACACACATGCACGCACGCACACTCGTGGCGCAACGGTAGAGTTCCCGGCCGCCACTACGGCTGTCCGGGTTCGAGTCCCGCCCAGGGCAGAAGCCAATTCAGTATCGCTGCGCTGCGAGTCGTTAAGCCAACTCTCGTGGGCGGGGAGTTATGTGTGTTTGTGTGCGTGTAAGGTCACAGCATTACCCTTAGATGGGTCATATAGATCTGAGCTCTTGCGGGAGGGAAATAGCTGTCGATCACGAGTCCAACACGTGATCCAAGACCATGGTGAATCACGCACACACGCACGCACACACGCACGCACACAGTCTCGAACAAAAATTGTAACACTCAGTTTTTCATGATACAGAATTAAAATGTTATCTAACAACTTCACCAGTCTGTTAAAAAAAAATACCAAAGTGTAAGGTAAGTACAGGAAATTATATCACGTATTTGACAAAAATAAATAGATAAATAAGTAAATAAATAAATAGATAAATAAATAAATAAAATCACATTGACAATGTAAGAACTGTAGTAGATCACAAGTACAGCACGTGATCCAAGGCCGTGGTGGATTACGCTTGCAATGTTGATAAAGGATAACCTGTCACTTGGCAAACATAACAATAAGATTATGGTAGAAGTACAGTTGCTAAAGAATATGAAGAATATGAAAGTCGCCTTCACTACGTGAATTACGAGATTATGAAATAATAATAATAATGATTATGGTAATAGTAATAATGATAATAATAGTAATAATAATAATGATAATAATAATAATAAATAATAATAATAATAATAATAATGATAATAATAATAATAATAATAATAATAATAATAATAATAATAATAATAATAATAATAATAATAATAATAGTAATAATGATTATAATAATAGTAATAATAATAACAATAATATTAATGATAATAACAATGATATTAATAATAATAATAATAACAATAATAATAATAACAATAATAATAATAATAATAATAATAATAATAATAATTATAATAATAATGATAATAATAATAATAATAACAATAGTAATAATAGTGACAATAATATTAATAATAATAGCAATAATGTTAATAATAATAACAATAGTAGTAGTAGGAATAATAATAATAATGATAATAATAACGATAATAATGATGATAATAAAACACCAACAATAATACTGATAAAAATAACAATTAATCTATCTACAGCATATGCCAAAGGCTTTTTCCCCCTTACTCGGGGGGTAGCCAAATCAGAGGCACGTACCCATTCCCCACTCTTATCTTAGTTCCTCATGGATGACGGGTAATCCCTGTATTCCACCCATTGCCTTGTGTCAGAAGCAATGTAGTAAGACACAGTACACCCACAGCAAGGCCGCTTCATTAAATCGGCGACCGCCCCCTCTCCGTCCCCTCATGCAGAAAAAGAGAAGACGGGAGAAATTCTTTCGGGCTGCGTCAAAATATCATTCACACATACTCCCTCACCTCCCCATTCCCCACCCACTCCCTTCCATGCATCACAGCATCATCCATACACAACTATTCTCCATTCACCCCTGTCTTCTGTCTTCTCCCTTCCTTTCTCAACAGACATTCCCCTCTTTTCCAAAGCCCCTTTTACCCCATCCACCCATGTCATCCTTGGTCGCCCCCTCATGTTCACTCCTTCCACCTCTGCCTTCCACACCTCTTTTACTAATCTTTATTCACTCATTCTTTCTATGTGTCCAAACCATCCCAGTACTCTTTCATAAACCCTATCTCCCAACACCCTTTCCACTTCCCCTCTCCTCCTCGTTTCTCACTCTAACCAGCCTAGTAACCCCTACCATACTTCTCAGGCATTTAATCTCAAACACATTTAAACTCTTCCTCTCTTTCCCTCTTATGTTCCATGTTTCTGCCCCATACAGTGCTGTTGGCACAATCACTCCTTTATAAAATCTTCTCTTAGCATCCATTACACTTTTTAATCCCCTAAGGCATTTACTTGCTTCTCTCAATCTACATTCTACCTCCACCTCCACTTCTCCCTTTCCCGCCACATTCGTATCCAAGTATCTAAAGCTATTCACTTCCTCCAGTCTCTCTCCCTTAATATATATTTCCAATTTGTTGCCATCCTGTCCCCTTGTACATCGTACCCCCTTACTTTCATCCGCATTTATCTTCAACCTCTTTATTTCGCACACCTTCCCTTAATCTGTCACTAACTTCCTTAATCCCTCCTCTAATCCTGCCACAAGCGCAGTGTCGTCAGCAAAAAACAACTGACTTATCTCCCACTTTACTCCATTTTCTTTAACCATCTCCAATCTCCAGCCCATTAGCCTTGCGTTTACCTCTTGCACCACCCTTCCCATGTATAAATTGAACAGCCAGGGTGACATAACACATCCCTGGCGAAGTCCCACCTTTACTTCAAACCACTCACTCTCTCCGTTTCTGATTCTAACACAGGCTCTAACACTTTCGTCCTATCCCATATATCTGCAATACCTTCCAAAGTGCCTTCTTGTCTACCCTGTTATAAACCTTTTCTAAATCCATAAAGGTCCAAAAAACATCCTTATCTTTTCGTACAGCTTTCTCACATATCTGCCTTACCACAAAAATCTTATCCACGTAACTCCTACCTGTCCTAAATCCAAGCGGTACCTCACCAATTACTCTCTCTGTTCCTCTCCTAATCTTCTCACTCAAAACCCTCCCATAAGCGTTACGAACTACACTCAACAAACTGATCCCTCTCAAACTACTACACTCACACTCGTCCCCCTTTTCCTTGTAAAGCGGAACTATACAGGCACTCCTCCAGTCCTCCGGCACTCTGCCGTCCTTTAGACAAACATTAAACAACCTCACCAGTCAGTTCACCATCACTGTACCTCCCTTTTTAAGATACTCCACATGACACCCATCCAACCCCGTTTCTTACCTGCTCTCATTATTTTAATAACTGCTCTCACCTCATTTTTTTCTTTATTTCTCTTCCATTTTCCTCGTACATCATTCACTGTCATTTTCTTAGCGCTTCCCACTGCAACTACCTTTCCCTCCCTATCCTCCTTCACATTTAGGTAAAAATTCAATGAGGGCGTCAGAAGGGATGACTAGTGGGGAGGATACTCCTCTAAGGGGGAGGGGGGAGAAGAGGGGGAGGGAGAGACCGCGCCTTCCCCCTCCCACTTTCCCGCCCTCCCCCCTCCTCCTTCCTCCCAGCCTGCGGAGTTGGGATTGGCCGGAAATCCTTTCATATACACGACACAAGAGTAGGTGGGAGGATGGGGGAGGGGTGAAGAATGGGTGGGAAAGGGAGAAGGAGGAGGAGGAGGAAGTGGCGGGAGAACAAACTGGAGAAGGTGGAAAGGAGGTGGAGGTGGAAGACGAGGAAGTGGATGAAGGAGGAACAAAAGAAAGATGAAGATGAAGAGGAAGAGGGATTGGAGGATAAGGATGGGGTGGAAGAAACTGGAGGATGAAGATGAGGTGGAAGAGGACGTGGAGGAGGAAGAGGAGGAGGAAAAGGAGAAGGAAGAGGAACTGGAGGATGAAGATGAGGTGGAAGAGGACATAGAGGAGGAGGAGGAGGAGAAAGAACTGGAGAATGAAGATGAGGTGGAAGAGGACATGGAGGAGGAGGAAGAGAAGAAGGACGAAGAACTGGAGGATGAAGATGAAGTGGAAGAGGACATAGAGGAGGAGGAGGAGGAAGAAGAACTGGAGGGTGAAGATGAGATGGAAGGGGACATGGAGGAGGAGAAGGAAGAGGAACAGATGGAAGATGAGGATGAGGTGGAAGAGGAAATGAATGTGGATGAGTATGAGGAGAAGGAAGAGGAACTGGAAGAGGAGGAGCAGGAGCAGGACAAGGAAGAAGAACTGGAGGAGGAGAAGGAGAAGGAGGAGGTGGAAATGGAAGAGGACAAGGATGAGGATGAGGAGGAAGAGGAACTGGAGGATGATGAGGAGGAGTGAAGGAGGACAAGGAAGAAAGACTAGGAGACACTCCTCGTAGTTGTGGGTTCGAATCCCGCACTCCTCCTCGATTCCCATTTACAGTGACTGTTTGTTACCTGCCTCCCAGCAGTCACAGATGCGCGTATGCAGGGCAAATGTGACGGCTTCGGCCGCAGCTACTCAGAGTCTCAGGGTTCTCAATGCGGCAGCAGCAACTAATCATGTCCTCTGGATCCTTACCGCGTGACGACGACCACCAATCACGAGGTCGATTTTCTAAGAGCTTCCGTTTCCAGGTCCTCTTGTCCCCTCAGGAGCAACTGGTGGGTCAGTTCCGAGTGTCCTTCGTTCAATCAGAGCCCGGAGCCAAACATGTTAAGAACGAATAAACTTAGCATTTTTTTGTTGTTGTTGCCAATCTAGCATAATTTCAGCTACTAACTAGCATGTCCCCGCTTGAGAAATCTGGTCACCCTAGCACAAAGAATAGATATGACGACCTCTGTCATAGCTAAGCGTCTCCTTGTGTAAGGTAAATATCATCTTGGACAATGAATGTGCGTTTTCCCATCAAATCTCGATTGATGAAAGAAGGTCTGATCACTACGGATGTAAATAAATGTCAGACGCTGTTGTGACGTCACTTAGAAGCGCCAAAATCGTCAGCGAACCAATCAGCGTACTCTAGTCCGTCTTAGGGCGGGGTAAGTAGGGCGTATGAGCCAATGAGAAGCTTCCGCTCCTACGTGACGTCACTGGAGATGCGTATGGGCAGACCTTGCAGGATACTGATCCAGGGATCCTTCAGAGAAGAATAATACTGGAATAATGATTTTATAGGAACAAAAACCATGTGTGTATGCGTATTTACCTAATCGTACTTAGTTGTATCTTACGGGAAGGGGAGCTACGTTCGTAGTGTCCCGCCTTTGTATCTCGCAGTGTCTAGTTTGCTCTTAAATTCGTATATGGTTTTTGCACACACTATTGTTTCGTCCAGTTTGTTCCAAGTGTCCACCACTCTGTGTGGAATTTTTTTTTCCTTCGGATCTCTTCTGTAGCTATGTTTTTTGAGTTTCTTTCCATGTCCCTTTGTGTTTCTCTTGTCCCAACTTAGTAAGTCCTCTCTATCAAGTATTTCCGTGTGCTTGCGTGTGTGTGTGTGTGTGTTTGTGTTTGTGTGCATATATCTATGTGTGTACGTATGTGTGTGTGTGTGTGTATGTGTGTGTGTGTGTGTGTGTGTGTTGTACACATGCACATGTATGTATCCATGTATCGAAATCCAAAGAACCACACAATAGTAATATATTTCACAATAGTACATACACAATGACGTATGGCATCTCGTCGTACACAAAGACGTGTTTGTTTAATTACATCTTACGGCGTCTGCATTCATGCCGAGATGATTATGTCGTTTCATTTGACTACATCCTGTGAGAGGAC
>NC_134778.1:16042719-16050219 GCF_046742065.1 Oratosquilla oratoria | reverse complement strand
ACGTATGCATGCGGTGATGTGGTATTGGGTATGGTGCATTGTACATGTAGTCAGCGCGTTGATTGGGCAGCTAGCTGCATGCAACCAATGAACTTCCCTGCATACAGGTACCATGCAATTCAAAACTAGCGACATTATGTAGCACGATAGTCGTGTAGAGTCTAGTCAACATGTACTAGTATACGCGTGCATGCAGCTGATACGAAGCTAGGCTTGGTAACCCATTGAACTCTAGCAGCTATACCGCGTACACATACGTACGTACATAAAAAAAATAAAGTTGATTGATGCGTTGCGTTTATGATATCGATTGATAATGCAATGATTAATCACGGGTAAGTTGTGTTTGCTCTGATCCTTTCATCAATGGTGATGGGATTCAGGGATTGCCAAATGATGGATAATGCATGAAAAACGTTGAATCTTGCTGCGGGAGCGTTTTTTTTTTTTTTTTTTTTTTTTTGTGGGGGATCGCTTCCGCTATTGGATTTGCGAGAGCGACATTGGAACTTTCCCGAGCGAAATCGCTCGTCGCTCCCGTGTATTTTTTTCGCTGTAGGAGACGTAACAGAGTAATAACCAAATAAAGATAACAAACAAAACACTTATTGCTTTTAGATAATTAATATATAAGTATGTTAATTCTAGGTGAATTACAGAAAAATATTATAATACTTGAGAAGTGAGTACAAAATTTCCAGACACGGAATGTCGACAATTGGCAGAAAGTAAACAAACCGTTTCGAGTCGTGATCCAGTTCCTTTCAAGTGCACAGGAAGCTGACGGACATTTTTTTTTTTTTTTCGTTCATAAAGACAATTGAGGCAGGAAACTTTTTGAAAGCCTGCAGAGGTGGAGTAGCCATGCTTGACGAAGAGGTCAAGTGGAGGTAGAACCTTTCCACAAACTTAGATGAGGTAGGAAACTAAAATATTTGTTCACGGTACTGTTGTGCGTTCGAATCGTTCTGTATGGCCGTATAGCTTAAAAAGAAAGAGAAATAGTATTATTTTAGTTGTGCACACCTACGCGATATAGCATTAGAAAATTAAATATTAATTTTCTAGATTATAGTATGTGAACGTAATATACAATTTTCTTGGCGGAAATAGATAACGAAAAACCTTGCTACAAGCAAATCTACTAACTAACGAAGCCGCTAGGATACGGTCCAGACGCCATGTTGTCTGCCCAGCCCAGTCACTGTCAGTTAGACGATGGCTTTCACGTTTTGGAATGGATGTTCTCCAACTCCAGGTGACGTTGATAAGCGCTGTTACAAAGACAATATGGCACCCTTGGACTTTATGAGAGAACACAGGGTTCTGCCGTCGTCTGTTATTGTTAATTGCCCGAAATACAATAATAATCAGGCCGTTAGCATCCGTGACGACGACGACGATCCGAATGATCTTTAGAATTTGAGGTACCGAATTATTAAATATAGGTTAGAGGTTACCTAGGTTAGTTAGGTTAGGTTAGAGTAGAATAGAATAGACGAATTTATTCATACTTACATTTCTTCGACCTCGGCATCTATCAAAACAAACATGGCGTATCATTCAACCGCCGCGACTTCGTTCGTTAGTAAATAGGTTTTAGCAACTTTTTTGTTATTGATTTCCGCCAAGAAAATCGCTTATTTATTACGTTGATCTATTACAATTTACAAAATTAATAATTAATTATCCATTGCTATATCGCGTAGGTGCATACTTCTAAAATTTTACCTCGAAATGCATTGCCAGTTTGTACTATATCCAGGACGTCCAGTATAAGCGAAAGTCGTTGAAAAAAACTGCTTTCAACTGGGAGATGACTGATACGATTACGTTTCTCAGTTGTTATTTTTGTTGTTTAATTCTTCTTCTTTCTTGGGGTCATTCTTATTTCTGACACCATAAGTCATTGCGTTGGATTTATGGTTTTCTGTGGGGGAAATAGGCAATGTATGTGAATCGTCACGTGTTTCTGGTTAGAGGCCAAAATTTTGGTTTAAGTATACGAACTAATTATTTGTTTTTTCTTGGTCTTCCATTTCTTCTGCTTAATTTTCTTCCTCGTTTTCTTCTTTTTCTTTTTCATTTTCTTCCTCTCCTTAGATCTTTTTGTCCTTATTCTTTCGTCCTCTTTTGTTTTCTTATTTTCTTTCATTTTCTTCTTCCGTCGTCTTTTTTCCTTTTTTTTTCTTCTTTGTCGTCTTCTTTGTCTTCCTCTTCTTCTTCGTCTTCCTCTTCTTGTTGCTCCTCCTACTCTTCCTCATCTTCTTTTTCTTCTTCTTCTTTTTCTTCTTCTTCTTCTTCTTCTTCTTCTTCATCTTCTTTTTCTTCTTCTTCTTCCTCTTCTTTCTCTTCTTCTTCCTCTTCTTCCTCCTCTCGTGCTTCCTCCTCCTCCTCCTCCTCCTCCTCCTCCTCCTCCTCCTCTTCCTCCTCCTCCTCCTCCTCCTCCTCCTCCTCCTCCTCTTCCTCTTCCTCTTCTTGCTCCTTGCTCCTTATTATCTGTGCGTCACCCTAAGGCAGCACCGTTTGCCGCCAAGCATATCCTTGTGTGAGTAAGCAGCTCCGCTCCGCTCTGCTCTGCTCTACGGAGGTTCTTTTGCGGTTGCCGCCTGCTCGCGCGTGTTGGACGGCGGCGACGACGACGACTGCGCACGCGCGCGGCCGGAAACAGAGCAGGGAGCCGTTTAGAGTGAGTAGGTTTGTAGGTTAGCGTCGAGTTTAGGTTGGGGGCGGACCGAGGGGGACTTAGGGTAGCAAGTCAGTCAGTCAGTCAGTCACCTAGTCAGTCAGTCAGTCAGTCTCATCTCCACCCCCCCCCTCAAGCACCATCTTGTCCTTAGTTGCTCATTTCTTCCGCGTCCTCCCCCTCTGCACCGGATGGAAATAATTGGACCAGCCTTTGTATACAAGGACTCCATAGTATACCCACCCCATATCTCTCTCTCTCTCTCTCTCTCTCTCTCTCTCTCTCTCTCTCTCTCTCTCTCTCTCTCTCTCTCTCTCTCTCTCTCTCTCTCTCTCTCTCCTCTCTCTCTCTCTCTCTCCTCTCTCTCCTCTCTCTCTCTCTCTCTCTCTCTCTCTCTCTCTCTCTCTCTCTCTCTCTCTCCTCTCTATTCTCTCTCTCTCTCTCTCCTCTCTATAATGTCTCTCTCTCTCTCTCTCTCTCTCTCTCTCTCTCTCTCTTCTCTCTCTCTCTCTCTCTCTCTCTCTCTCTCTCTCTCTCTCTCTATCTCTCTCTCTCTCTCTCTCTCTCTCTCTCTCTCTCTCTCTCTCTCTCTCTCTCTCTCTCTCTCTCTCTCTCTCTCTCTCTCTCTCTCTCTCTCTCTCTCTCTCTCTCTCTCTCTATCAATCTCCTTCTCCCCGTGTGCGTTTTACCTAATTGTATTATACAGGAAAAGAGCAACGCTCGTGAGTTCCTCTCTCCTACTCGCCAAGAGAGAGAGGGAGAGATAGAAGGAGAGAGGGAGAGATAGAAGGAGAGAGGGAGAGAGGGAGAGAGAGAGAGAGAGAGAGGGGGGGAGAGAGAGAGATGGGGAGAGAGAGAGAGAGGGGGAGGGAGAGAGAGAGAGAGAGAGAGAGAGAGAGAGAGAGAGAGAGAGAGAGAGAGAGAGAGAGAGAGAGAGAGAGAGAGAGAGAGAGAGAGAGAGAGAGAGAGAGAGAGGTGGGGGGGAATATCGGAACTTAACAACCTGAGACAAACGACCCATTAGCCCGATCCTTACTCCGTATCGTCGTCGTCGTCGTCGTCAGTTTTCACGTTCCGTCGCGTCGTCGGGACCAACACAGGAGAAACCTCCATCTGTTTCCAGTAGAGTGGATTTTTTTTTTTTTTTTTTTTTTTTTTTTTTTAATCACGAAGCGAAACATTTTTTTTTCATTAGATGGGGTTGCATGGAGCGCGAAGATAGAGCTCACAAGTCCCCCTTTTTTCTATCCTCCCTAAAAAAAAAAAAAAAAAAAAAACATATGTAAGAACACATACAGGTGTCAGGTACCCTGGCCCACACACTGCTATGCTTAATCAACCCGATCTCGGTCATTACCCGCAAAGCGAGGTGGCTAGACATGGAAGAGAAATAACCCCCCACACCCCTTCTCCCCCCCTTTCACTTTCACCCAACTCCTCTCATGCGCAATTAAGCCACGTTTAGCAGGGTGGTGATCACCTGAGAATACATAGACGCACACATGCACATACACGCGCGCACGCACACACACACACACACACACACACACACACACACACACACACACACACACACACACACACACACACACACACACACACACACACACATCGTGGCGCTGTGGTTAGAGTTCTCGCATGCCACTACGGTTGTCCGGGTTCGACTCCCGCTCAGAGCTGAAATAATTCTAGTATTGTTGCGCTGCGGGGTGTTACTCCAACTCTCGTGGGCGAGGAGTTCGGGGTGTGTGTGTGTGCGTGTAAGGTCACAGTATTACCCACCCATAGATCGGTCATATATGAACTCTCTTGGGCAAGGAGTTGTGTGTGTGTGTGTGTGTGTGTGTGTGTGTGTGTGTGTGTGTGTGTGTGTGTGTGTGTGTGTGTGTGTGTGTGTGTGTGTGTGTGTGTGAGAGAGAGAGAGAGAGAGAGAGAGAGAGAGAGAGAGAGAGAGAGCGAGAGAGAGAGAGAGGGAGAAAGTATGGTCATAGCATTACCCATAGATCGGACCATATATGAACTCTGAGCTCTCATCTGGGAGGTTAATAGCCGTCGATCACGAATCCAACGCGTGACCCAAGACTAGTGAAACACACACACAAACACATACATGTATATATATTTATATATATATATATATATATATATATATATATATATATATATATATATATGACCCAGATATGTGTGAAAGGATTGAGAGGGTTTGAGGTGCTCATGCGCGCGTGATTCCGGTGTATGACGTCACTAATGGTGCCATTCAGTCTCTCCATTGAGCTCCTTCATCAGAAAGAGGGGCGATGAGGAGCCACAATAAGTCTTATTATCTATTTTATTCCAAATAATTTCAGTAAATGGTAACGATATTGATAAACTATTTATTTATTATTATCTTAGTATCATTGTATATATATACATACAAGGTGTTCCAAAAGTATGTCACATTACGACATTTTATATTTTGATAACGATTGAGGATATCAAAACTCGATTTATATATCCTGAAAGTTTATAATTTCAAGTTTCTATACAATAGATATGAATACAAAAGTGCAAGATCGCGTGCTCCTGCAATCGCCCCCCAAGTCTCCAGATCTCACTCCATGCGACTTCTTCCTGTTGGTGTATGCACCTCCCCTCCCTAGAAACGTGGATAACCTGAAGACTCGAATAAGAGAAGCCTTGGCAACCATCGACAACGCGATACTAGGTCGCGTTTGGCAAGAAATAGATGATTATAGTTTGGATGCGAGCCGTGTAATCCAAGGCGCACACATTGAACATTAAAAAAAAAAATCTTGCACTTTTGTATTCATATTTCTTATACAGAAACTTGAAATTATAAGCTTTCAGGACATATAAATTGAGTGTTGATATCCTCAATAGTTATTAAGATATAAAATGTAATGTGACGTATACTTTTGGAACACCCTGTATAATTTATATGTATATATATATATATATATATTATATATATATATTACATATATATATATTATATATATATATTTTATATATATATATATAT
The DNA here is from genome assembly GCF_046742065.1 of Oratosquilla oratoria. Taxonomy (NCBI): domain Eukaryota; kingdom Metazoa; phylum Arthropoda; class Malacostraca; order Stomatopoda; family Squillidae; genus Oratosquilla; species Oratosquilla oratoria. The sequence continues at coordinate 16,044,505 of NC_134778.1, read as the reverse complement.
ATATATATATGTGTGTGTGTGTGTGTGTGTGTGTGTGTGTGTGTGTGTGTGTGTGTGTGTGTGTGTGTGTGTGTGTGTGTGTGTGTGTGTGTGTGTGGTATTTTTAGGAGTGCACACTTACGCGATGTAGCATTAGAAAGTGAAATATTAATTTTGTAAATTATAATACGTCAATGTAATATTTTTTTTCCTTGGGGGATATCAATACCATAAAACGTTGCTAAAAGCTATGCACAAACGAACGAAGTCACGTCGACTCCTTTAATTGCTATCTTTGTTTTGATAGCTTCGTAGGTCGAAGACGACGACGACGACCCTGATGACCTCTAGAATTACAGGCACCGCATTACTAAATGCAGGTTAGGTTAGGTAGATAGGTTAGGTTAGGTTAGGTTAAAATATCGAATGTATCATACTTTAATTTCTTCGACCTCCGCATCTACCAAAACAAAGATTGCGTCTCAAGAAGCCGAAGCGGCTACGTTTGTTTCTGTATAGCTTTTAGCAACCTTTTCTGTTACTGATTTCCACCAAGAATAACGTATATTACGTTTATGTACTATAATTTACAAAAATATTATTTAATTGTTATTGCTAAATCGTGCAGGTGTGCACTTCTAAAAATTCACCATATATATATATATATATATATATATATATATATATACATACATATATATATATATATATATATATATATATATATATACATACATATATATACACACACACACACACACACAACCGGGATTTATTGATAATGGGTGATTTCAATTTTACTGACATTGATTGGATGACCCTTGAACATGGCCATATAGGTAGTCGCTTGTTTGATTTTCTTGGTGACAATTACTTAATTCAGCATGTAAAAGAGCCCACAAGATATGGAAACTTACTCGATCTTTTGATCACTAGCCGCGAAAGCATGGTAACTGATGTAGAAGTCGGTGAATCTGTTGCAAATAGCGATCACAACCTAGTTAGATTCAAACTCCTAAACAATTTTAGAATAGATACTTGTGTTTCTAAAATACCCGATTTCAGTAAAGCTCAGTTCATAGAACTACGTCAGGAGCTTCAGCTTACAGATTGGGAGGCAAAATTAAACGAAAGACCTGTAGATCAGATGTGGGAAATATTTCAAAATACGCTCACTAAGATGATTCAAACTTACATTCCTTTTAAGGACAGACGTCCCCCAAATCAGGCTCGCCCAAAGTGGCTCGACAAAGAAACTGAAAAAAGTATTGCTAAAAAGAGACAGGCTTATAAGAAATGTAAGTGCTCGGGTGCATCTAATGACTATGAAAGTTATGTATCAATACAGAGAAATTTAAAAAAGACAATAAGAAAAAGAAAACGACAATACGAAATGAACATCGCTGAGAAATCCAAAGAGAATCCCAAAGAGTGGCAAATGATCACTCAAACCAATTAGATATTCAAGAAGATTTAGATCAATTACAGCAATGGTCTGAAAAGTGGCTAATGAAATTTAACATAAGTAAATGCAGGGTAATGCACATAGGTAAAAATAACAGTAAGTACGATTACAAGTTATTTGGAAATTCGTTAACAAAAGTGGATAGTGAAAAAGATCTCGGCGTAATCATCAGTAACGACCTCAAATCATCCAAGCAGTGTATTTCAGCCTCTGAGAAAGCAAATAAGATTCTAGGACTGATTGCGCGATCTTTTGATTTCAAAAGTCCATCACTCATTAACAAGCTATATAAATCGTTAGTTCGTCCACATTTGGAATATGCTGTTTCCGTATGGTCACCGA
>NC_134778.1:16007719-16037719 GCF_046742065.1 Oratosquilla oratoria | reverse complement strand
TCCTTCCTCCCTCCCCTCCTTCCCTTCCTCTCCTTCCTCCTTCCCTTCCTCTCCTTCCTCCTTCCCTTCCTCTCCTTCCTCCCTCCCCTCCTCACCTCACCCTCCCTGCCTCACTCCCTCAATCACCTCCTTCCCTCCTTACCTCAATCTCCCCCCACTCCATTCTCCCTATTTCCTTCCCACTTACCTCTACCTGACTCACTCTTCCAACCTTACTCCCCCTACCTTCCCATAACTCAGTCCTCCTGTCTCATTTCCCTCCTTCCCTCCTTTCCTCCTTTCCCATTTCCTTACTTCTCTCCCCTCCCTACTTCCCTCCCTCCCTCCTTCCCCCCATCCCTCCCCTCTCCATCCCTTCCTCCTTCCTTCTCTCCATCCCTCCCTCCCCTTCCCTCCCCTCGCCTTCCACCTCCCCTTGAGCTGTTTCGCAAATTCCTTTTTGGGTTCTCCGCCTTGTCTTGTTCAACAAACTTCCGTTGATAATAGAGAGCTATCATTTCCTCGTTTGTCTTGGTCCCAGCTTTTTCATGCGAGTGTCAAATTATTCCTAATCTCACCTTACTTATTTCATTTATCTATTTGATATACAATGAAGACTCCATCAGGAGACTTTGACGACTCCCTCGGGAGACTTTGAAGATTCCTTTGGGAGAATTTTAAAACTCCATCGGGAGACTTTTAAGAAGCCATCTGGAGACCTTTAAGACTCCTTCTGGAGACTTTTAAAACTTCTTTTGGAGAATTTATAGACTCCTTCAGGAGACTTCAAACTTTAAAAGCTATGGGATTTCCACGGGTCCTGTGTATCATGATTTTCGTGTTAATTGGAACTCTTGAGGACTACTTCGGAAACAACTTCGGAAACTCCTTCAGGATACTTGGAAGACTCCTTCGGGGTACCTTTAAGACTCTTTCGGGAGACTTTGAAGACTCCTTCTGGAGACTTTGAAGACTCCTTCTTGAGACTTTTTAGACTCCTTCGGGGTACCTCGAAGACTTTTTCGGAAGACTTTGAAGACTTCTTCTGGAGACTTTGAAGATCCACTCTGGAAACTTTGAAGACTCCTTCTGGAGACTTTGAAGACTCCTGGAGACTTTGAAGACTCCTGGAGACTTTGAAAACTCCTTCTTGAGACTTTGAAGACTCCTTCTGTAGACTTTGAAGACTCCTTCTGGAGATTTTGAAGATTCCTTCTAGAGATTTTGAAGACTCCTTGAGACTTTGAAGACTCCTTGTGTACCTCTAAGACTCTTTCGGGAGACATTGATGACTTCTTCTGGAGACTTTGAAGACTCCTTCTGGAGATTTTGAAGTCTCCTTCTTGAGACTCTGAAGACTCCTTCGGGGCACCTCTAAGACTCTTTCGGGAGACTTTGAAGACTCCTTCTGGAGACTTTGAAGACTCCTTCTGGAAACTTTGAAGACTCCTTCTGGAAAATATGAAGACTCCTTCTGGAGACTTTGAAGACTCTTGATACTTTGAATACTCCTTCTTGAGACTTTGAAGACTCCTTCTGGAGATTTTGAAGACTCCTTCTTGAGACTTTGAAGACTCCTTTAGGGTACCTTTAAGACTCTTTCGGGAGACTTTGAAGACTCCTTCTTGAGACTATGAAGACTCCTTCTGGAGACTTTGACGATTCCTAATGGAGACTTTAAAGACTCCTTCGGGAGACGTTGAAGACTCCTGGAGAATTTGAAGACTCCTTCTGGAGACTTTGAAGACTCCTTCTGGAGACTTTGAAGACTCCTTCTGGAGACTTTGAAAACTCCTTCTGGAGACTATGAAGATTCCTTCTGGAGATTTTGAAGACTCCTCCTTAGGACTTTGAAGACTCCTTTGGGTTACCTCTAAGACTCTTTCTGGAGATTTTGAAGACTCCCTCTGTAGACTTTGAAGACTCCTTCTTGAGATTTTGAAGACTTCTTCTAGAGACTTTGAAGACTCTTGGAGACTTTGAAGACTCCTTCTAGGGACTTTGAAAACTCCTTCTGGAGACTTTGAAGACTCCTTCTGGAGACTTTGAAGACTCCTTCAGGAGACTTTGAAGACTCCTTCTAGGGACTTTGAAGACTCCTTCTGGGGACTTTGAGGACTCTTTCTGGAGACCTTGAAGACTCCTTCTGAAGACTTTGAAGACTCCTGGAGACTTTGAAGACTCCTTCTGGAGACTTTGAAGACTTTGGAGACTCATTAGGGAGAGTTTGAAGGCTCTTTCAGGAAACTTTGAAGACTCCTTCGGGAGACTTCTAAGATTACCTCGGGAAACTTTGACGACTCCTTCAGGAGACTCTAAAAACAACTTCGGGAGACTTTGAAGACTCCTTAGAGAGAGTTTGAAGACTCTTTCAGGAAACTTTGAAGACTCCTTCGGGAGAGTTCTAAGACTACTTCGGGAGACTTTGACGATTCCTTCAGGAGACTTTAAAGACAACTTCGGGAGACTTTGACGACTCCTTCAGGAGACTTTAAAGACAACTTTGGGAGACTTTGACGACTCCTTCAGGAGACTTTAAAGACAACTTCGTGAGATTTTTAAGACTCCTTCGGGAGACTTTTAAGAATCCTTGGGAAAACTTTTAAGACTTCTTGGGAAGACTTCAGTGACTCCTTCGGAAGATTTCAAATTTGGGTAACCATTGAATTTCCCCGGGTTCTCCTAGTAATAATAATTTAAATAATAATTGTAAAGAAATTGTCAGTTGGGGTGTGCACGTGCATGTATATCTGTAAACATGTATGCATATAATTGTATGCATACATATGTATATACATACATGCATAGATGTTTGTGACACGCGAACACACACACACACACACACACACACACACACACACACACACACACACTCGGTGGCGCAGTTGGTAGAACGCTGAGCTGCCACGAAAGTGGCCCGCAGCTCCTGGTTCGAATCCTGCCCAGGGCCGAAATTATTTCGGTACTGCTGCGTTTCGGGTCGTTACTCTGACTCTCGTTGGCGGGGAGTTGGGTGTGTGTGTGTGTGAAAGGTCATAGCATTACCCATAGATCGGACCTACGAGCTCTGAGCTCTCTTCCGGGAGGGAAATAGCTGTCGATCACGAGTCCAACACGTGATCCAAAGACCAAGTGAATACACACACACACACACACATACACACACACACATACAAATACGCGTGCGCGCATGCACACACACATACACACACACACACATACACATACACATACACGCACACACACACACACACAAATACACATACGCGCGCGCGCATGCACACGCACACACACACACACACACACGCACACATACACACACACAAATACACATACGCGCGCGCGCATGCACACGCACACACACACACGCACACACATACACACACACACACACACACACACACATGTAGAAAATGAGAGAGATAAAGAGATAAAAAGAGATAAAATAAGGGAGAGAGAGAGAGAGAGAGAGAGAGTGAGCTAGGTAGAGAGAGAACAGCCCTGCCGCCACTCAGGGTGGTCACCCGGTCAATTAAGGTATATCGTAGTGCCCGTTTCCCATCATGCCCTGATGACAGCAGCTCCGCTCAGCGTCATGCCCCGTGCTGAGCCTGGAGTCACGCACGTCTGCCTACACACTTCACCTGGACCAGGTAGAGAGACACGAGCAAGAAGAGCAAAGAGAGCAGAGAACGGAGGAGGTGGAAGGGAGGGAGAGGGGGAGGCGTAAGCCGAGAGCATTAATAGTTAGCTTCGTGATGCTCTTTACGATGCTTAATTTTATGTGCGCACGCGCCTGTGTTTTTATGGGAAGATCGTTATTGTAAGCTTACATATATCTATGCAACGTTTACATGAATGTATATGTATGAATGCATGTATATATATATACCACATATTTGTGTGTGTGTGTGTGTGTGTGTGTGTGTGTGTACATGCATGTCCTATATACTGTATATGAGTCACTGTTTATTTGTGTCCCTTTTGCGGGAGGAGTGTGCACATCTGTTAGGGACGTGTAGATGCCATAAACTCTTGTTTAGTTTTGCCTCTCTTCTTAGGAATCTAAATCAAAGCTATTACCAGCTAGATTCTTTGAAGCTTCGTCCTGGCCGAGTTGTTAGCGTCGAGGGCTAGAAATCTTAAGTCCTTAGGTCGATTCCCGCATTAATTTCTATCTTGTAAGGTTTGCAGATTAATGATCTTGGCTTGTGATGGATAATTAATCAATTACATTTATTATTTCATTATTTAATACTCCATTTATGTACTGATTCGTTTGTATACGTAATCATTTTTTCATTTATTTTACATAAGTATATATTCATACATTTATGCATTTATTATTTATTTGTATATATCATGTATTTTTATTTGCTTCTTTACATGCTCGTTTATTCGCCTATTTATTTGTTTATTTATTCATTTATCTATTTATTTATCTATTCATTTATGTACTGTTTTAACTTTCCGTTGGGCGCGCGACCATTTCGTCCGTATCGGAGTCGGAAGGGGGAATGGGGGGAAGGAGGAAGGAGGAAGGGGGAAGGGGGAAGGGGGGGGACCAGGTGTTCCATGGCTCATCACTCGTGCGGGCACGCACCTGCTCTCTCTCTCTCTCTCTCTCTCTCTCTCTCTCTCTCTCTCTCTCTCTCTCTCTCTCTCTCTCTCTCTCTCTCTCTCTCTCTCTCTCTCTTTCTCTCTTTCGTGTTCACCTGACCCCCCTTTCCCCCTCACCCTCACCCTCCCACCATACCAGAATTCATTTCCGCTTTCCTCTCTCTCTCTCTCTCTCTCTCTCTCTCTCTCTCTCTCTCTCTCTCTCTCTCTCTCTCTCTCTCTCTCTCTCTCTCTCTCTCTCTCTCTCTCTCTCTCTCTCTCTCTCATTCATCTTGCCACTACTTGCTCTCCGGTCCATCGGATCCACCCGTTATCTTAGTTTTTACACAGTGTCCAGTCATACAAAATATACAGACACATGAATAAATGAATTAATAAATAGATAAGTAAATAAAAATGAACTGATGATACAAAAAATAAATAGATAGATAAATAAATAATAAATTAAATCTAAGCCAAGGAAGGGAAAGTAGTGGCTGGCCGAACTGGTTGTCGTTTCACTGATCCTAAAGATGCGCCTCGCTGACGACTTCTGTTTTTAGCCGTGAATGGCGGACGTAATGAAGTGTGATTTGATTCGCGTTTGCAGTCAGTCACGGAAATCCAATGGAAAAAAATAAGATTTATTTATTCATTTATCTATTTATTTTTGCGTGTGTGCGTGTCTGTGTGTGTGCATGCGAGCGCGCGCATAGATATTTACCTATTCATGTACCTTTCCAACAAAATCTATATAATTTCAGTATCGCTGCGCTGCGAGTCGCTACTCCAACTTGCGTGGACGAAGAGTTGGGTGGGTGTGTACGTGTAAAGTCACAGCATTACTCATAGCTCGGTCATATATGAGCTCTGAGCTCTCTTCCGGGAGGGAAATAATTATCGATCACGAGTCCAACACGTGATCCAAGACCACATGGTGAATCATACTGATGAAACTTAGGCGTGGCGTGAAACAGCGTGAAACAGCGTTTAATATAATTAGTTTATGAAATCATTCAGTGAAACGTTGTGGCTGAAGAAAGATGAAACGAGGTTACCCGCTGTCATGGACTTTCCTTTTTTATTTTTTCTTATATTTTTTAGAATGATTCAGTCGTCTATTCGTTCAAAAGAAAGGATCTAATCCTTTATAGACACAAGAAAAGGGATCCAATCATTTATCCAAACAAATGACTGGATCCAACCTTTTATCCAATCAAATAATTGGATCCAATCATCAAAACAACGAAGACACGGGAGTGAATCATATCCAGTGAAAACATTGGATCCAATCCTTTAACAGTTCAAGAAACAGGATCCAAACACATCTTGTTTACGATCAACAACCCTGTCAGTGCTTGGACAACCTTGAAAACTTCTCTTCAGGCTAACTTATAAGGATTACAAAGAAGGAGCATGCCGACAGGAGACCTTTTGGTCCATACGTACCGACCATGTGCCTCCCACCTCCCACCCCTATGTAGGATTTTCAGTACCACCCTTATGGACCCGAGTCACGAATTTCTGCTTAGAAATGGTGATCAATTTAATACTTGTACTGTCTCTCCGTTCTGTTGCTGCCCTCTCTTTCCTTGACTATCTACTTCATGACATCATTTCTTCGTTGCGATATTGTTTCCAAGGATACAAGCTCTGGTTAGGCCTATTGGTGACAAATACTTATAACATGCAGATTAATTATCTATTTATTTGTTTATTCATTTATCTACTTATTAATTTATGTTAGATTAAGTTGGATTAAGTTTGGTTTGGTTAGATTAGATTTCGTCAGGTCAGGTTAGGTATGCTTGATTAGGTTAGGTTAGGTTAGGTTAGATTAGGTTAGCTTAGCAATATGTCACATTGGACGCTTTTGTCGCACTTCATGTGTCGATGTATTATTTGAGATACATTGATGACACAATAGATATTATGTATGCGTCGCACGTAGATCGCCAGTATGTCTATAAAAGTGACCAAAACAATGGTTGATGAAGCGATAGCGTATCACAAGAACGCGACAGTGTCAGAGTACAATGCCGGGGTGAAGATTGTAACCGAGATATAAATTGTCCTTTTTTTCTTTATTTTTTCTGACACGAGTTTGTATTAAGACTTTTTTGTCCTTTGTTTGCCAACATATTATAGTAATAATAATGATCTACTAATAATGATGATAGTAACAACAATGATAATAGTTACATGAATAAAAAATTAGAATAAAAGAATAAGTGAATAATATAGAAATAATAGAAAAATAAATTAATAGATAAAAACAAATAAAGAGATCATAGAAGTTGTAATAATAATCATGAAATAGGTATATACCACTTCAACAGCTTCAAGGACTGTCTGCTCGAGGTATTCAAAGAAAACTAACAAATGACAGAAAACGGAGTCGATGTCACGTGACCTTGATGCGAGAGAGGAAGGGAGGAGGTGGGAGGAAGGGAGGAAGAGGAGGAGGAGGGGACTCCACAGGTGGGAAGATGGAAGAAGCGTGGAGTGAACTGGAGAAGAAAATTGAGGAGTTGTTTTGGAGTTGATGTTGTAATTCTTCTTTGAAGTCTTGGTAGCAACCTACAAGAATCACGATCCACCTCTACTTCCATTTCGTTCACCTCTATTTCCACCTCCATCTCCAACTCCACCCCGTCACCCCACAAACTTCTACCTCCACATTTCCACCTCCACCACTTCCTCCTCCACCTCGAGTTGGCAAGATGTTGGAAGAGAAGGGACGAGGAAATATGATCGCATTAGATGGCCACACACTCCCTCCCCCTTCCTCCCTCCCCCTCCTCTCTCTCTCTCTCTCTCTCTCTCTCTCTCTCTCTCTCTCTCTCTCTCTCTCTCTCTCTCTCTCTCTCTCTCTCTCTCTCTCTCTCTCTCTCTCTCTCTCTCTCTCTCTCTTACTCTCGCCCTCTCTCCCTCCTTTTCTTTCTCCTTCGATCCCCCCCCTCTCTCTCTCTCTCTCTCTCTCTCTCTCTCCATGCCGCCAGTGGTGGTGATGGTAAGGGGAGGGGGAGAGCGGAAGGTGGAATGGGGGGGGAGGGGGATGAAACCGGCTTGGCGGAACAGATTAGCCTGGGGGAAACGATCTCCCCCCACTCTCTCTCTCTCTCTCTCTCTCTCTCTCTCTCTCTCTCTCTCTCTCTCTCTCTCTCTCTCTCTCTCTCTCTCTCTCTCTCTCTCTCTCTCTCTCTCTCTCTCTCTCTCTCTCTCTCTCTCTCTCTCTCTCTCTCTCTCTCTCTCTCTATGTATTTTACGGGAAAGGGAGCTATGCTCGTGATGTCCCGTCTCTGTATCTCGCATTGTCTAAATTGCTCTTAAATTCGTGTATGTTTTTTTTCACACACTGTCATTTCGTCCAGTTTGTTCCATACATTCACCACTGTTGGAAAAGCTGTGTGTGTGTGTGTGTGTGTGTGTGTGTGTGTGTGTGTGTGTGTGTGTGTGTGTGTGTGTGTGTGTGTGTGTGTGTGCGCGTGTGTGTGTGTATTCACCTTGGTCTTTGGATCATGTGCTAGACTCGTGATCGACAGTTATTTCCTTCCCGGAAGAGAGCTCAGAGCTCGTATGACCGATCTATGGGTAATGCTGTGACCTTACACGCACACATACCCAACTCCCCGCCCACGAGAGTTGGAGTAACGACTCAAAGCGCAGCGATACGGAAATTACTTCAGCCCTTGGCTGTGTGTGTGTGTGTGTGTGTGTGTGTGTGTGTGTGTGTGTGTGTGTGTGTGTGTGTGTGTGTGTGTGTGTGTGTGTGTGTATTCACCTTTTTTCACCTCGGATCTGCTGCAGTCTCTCGGGACAGCCAGACACCAACCTACGGCAGTGAGCTCAGAGCTCATTATTTGCCGATCTCTGGGTAGGTCTGAGACCACTCACACACCACACACCGGGACAGCAAGGTCACAACTCCTTGACTAACGTCCCGTACCTACTCACTGCTAGGTGAACAGGGGTTACACGTGAAAGGAGACAAACCCAACTTATCTCCGCCCGGCCGGGGAATCGAACTCCGGTTCTCTGGCTTGTGAGGCCAGTGCTTTACCAATCCGCCACCGAGCCGCGCGTGTGTGTGTGTGTGTGTGTGTGTGTGTGTGTGTGTGTGTGTGTGTGTGTGTGTGTGTGTGTGTGTGTGTGTGTGTGTGTGTGTGTGTGTGTGTGTGTGTGTGTGTGTGTGTGTGTGTGTGTCTGTGTGTCTGTGTGTGTGTCTGTGTGTGTCTGTGTTGTAAGAATGATCCATTCATTTAAACCGTTGACATTCAACACCTCTCCGCCTTTTGATCGAAGAATAACGAAACTGATCGAACCTTCATCACGACAGAGGGAGCAAACCTCCTGCTTAATTCACAGCGCGTCGGCATGTTCCAATATTCATCGGACAACGATTAGATTAGTTTAGTCATGAGTTTCTCACGGGATTCCTGGCTCGCCCGAACTTGTAACCAGCACAGCTGGTGACCTTGCTGAAAGAGGATGAGCCAGCTGGCTCGTAGACAGAGTTAACGACTCACGTGATGATCCTGTTTACCAGCTGACCGAGCTCAAGTGGACTTGGAGGAAGTATTTGTGTTTCGTGAGTAATATATTTCCGGTGAGTCTTTCCTTCCGGTCAATGTCGCTCCAAAGAGGTCGAGCCGTAGGTTTTGGCAAAGGAAAGCTTTCAGGACAGAGGGGGCAGTAAATGTAATCGATCGCCATTCTATTTCTCTGAGAAGATATTTGTGTCTCCAATCGTAAAATTCTACATAACTCAGGTCCGTGGGCGTCTCATTAAAGTCCCCCCTCCCAAGAAGAAGAAGAAGAAGAAGAAAAAAGATATATATATATATACATATATATATATATATATATATATATATATATATATATATATAATGTATATATAATATATGTATATATAATATATGCATATGTAATATATGTATATATATATACATATATATAAATATATATATATATATATATATATATGTGTGTGTGTGTGTGTGTGTGTGTGTGTGTGTGTGTGTGTGTGTGTGTGTGTGTGTGTGTGTGTGCAAAACCGATCAAGTGGGTCTGCCCCACACCTATCAAAACTCTAACTTCTTTCCATTTCGTTCTTTCCTTGCACTGGCCCTCCAAATCCCCCCTCCCTCCCTCTTCCCCATCTTATCCATCCTGTCCTTTACTTACTACTATGTATATGCTCGTCAGCTTCCAGTGTTTCATATGTGGAGAGTTGTTTGGCAGCGACAGCTCCCTCTTCCTTCGTTATTTATTTATTCATTTATCTATTTATTTATTTATTTATTTATTTATATATTTATCTATTTATTCCCTCTTGTCTATTTATTTGTTTTTATTACTAGGCAACGGTATGGGCATACCATACTAAAAACTCGCGGTAGGAAAAAGAAAAAAGGAAAAGAGAACTTCTTTAGTTTATATGTGTTATGACCAATAATGGTGGCCTTCTTCAGCAAATACTTACAAGGGAATGATGACGAGGATATACTGTACATGAATGTTGGGAGAAACATTTTATCATATATCTTTATCTATTTACATATCCATTCATTATTTATTATTTATGAATTATTCATTCATCTATATTATTTTATTTATTTCCTTATCCATTTCATTGATTTATTTGATTTGTCTGTTTTATCTTATTTTATTTCTTATTTCTTTTATATGTTCATTTTCATTCAGTTCTTTGCATTGTTATTTTATTTGTTCATTTGTTCTTACTCCTTTGATCCACTGTAATCCCATTGGTAGAACACACGAAGGTCAGGTTAACTGAATTTGCTTGTTTGCACTCGGGATACAAGGTCGTGCATTATTGCTGGACGGGCCTAACATTGAACACGCCACAGATATAGTGCTCAAGGTGCTTAATAATAATAATAGTAATAATAATAATAAAAGGACCTGAATTTGCATCTACATAATCATTATCATTGTTGTTCTTGTCTTTGTGGTGGTTACAGTGGTTTGTATTGTTGTTTTATCATGTGGGACCTGGTTACATATTATCTTTCTCCATTTTCAACACTCGTTCTGTTTTCCTTGTACGGAAAGAGACAAGAATGCTGATTACATATCTTCTACTGTCTCTCCATTCTGCAACCCTACTTAAAAGAATATTCTTTATCACTATCATTTTACTTCTTTGGTGTAATTGTGTTCCCAACGTTAGATACAATTGGCAACTAGTTGACGATTCGTCATCATAAAGTTGGTAATTTCCGTCAACCCTTGGTCACGTGACTCATACTGGACGACGACACTCCTGCCCTCTGTGATCACTTCCTGGAATCATTATGTCAACAAAAAATCGCGCGTGTTGGGTTGGTACACAGAACCCTGGAATTATCATTATTATCTTTTCTTTCTTTCCTCGCTTTATTTATTTCTTTTCTTCATTTTTTCTTCCTTTCCCTCTCTCTTTCTCTCCCTATCCCTCTCCCTCTTCTTTCTCTTTTTCCTTTCCTTCTCTATTTTTTCTTTCTATTCCTTTTATCTTTTTTCTACTTTCATTCTCGATTTTTCTTTTATTCATTCATTTCTCCCTTGTTTTCTTTTCTCATATTACTTTCCTTCTTTCAAACAGGTGGTCTAACCTTTATTGTACCATCTGGTGTCCCCAAACCTGCTGGGAATCCAGTGGCTATAGCGATTGGTTCTTGTCCTAGGAAGGACGTCAGGGCACTGTGTAAAGCTCCAGTCACATCAAGCTTACGACCTGTTTCCGATCTCCTCCTTCGACGGTGGCACTTTTGTTTCACTCACTCATGGTTAGCGCCAGTTGGCTATTCCATATTAATCTATTTCATGACGGGGAAGATTTATTCCAATTGCAGCATTGTCTTGATTTCTGTTTATAAACAGAGGAACAACACAAAACAAGCCTGGTCGCCGGTGGTCCGAGACAGGTGGTAAGCTTGGTGTGATTGGGCCCCAAGATATTGACAATAACCAGCGCTTCTGTCCTGTCTATGGAACAACAATATCGCACCGAAGTCTTAGAAGTAGTAAAGGAGAGGATAAAATTTATGAATAATTAACATTTATTTATCTTAATGGGAGAATTTTCTACAGTTATTAAAGACAACTGCGTGACTGCTCCGTAAGGATGTCACTAAAGTTCTTAAAATATTTACTTCGACTTCGTAAAACTCATGGAGTAAGTATCCTCATAGGAATGTCACTAAGATTCCTAAAATACTTATCAAATTTCAGCAGTCAATATTCTATACAGGCCACCTGGGGGGGGGGAGGTGGGTTGTTCATGTTGAATACTGTATGATTCATGACGATTGGAATGCCGAAAATTCCCTGGACAGCCATGTTTGTCTACGATGTTACAGAAATTGGTATTTGGTGGAATGTGTTTGTTAATTGTCATAACAGGTGGTACAAAAGTGCAAGTCGACTGTTCTCTCTGGAATTTTAATTGTTTATTTATTTACTTGTTTGTCTGTTTTTCTTTTTGTTTTGAACTCTTAGTACGTGAAAAATAGGCTCGGTCATTTGAGGAGAAAGTTTTACGTGTCATTGTGTAATTCTGTATAAAGAGGAAAACATTATAGACTCGTTGCAAATACGAGAATCGGTACATCTTTTTGTCACCTTATGTTTCATTTATTTTCTGTTTTATTTTATTCTATTTTTTAACGTGATGTATGTATATTCCCGATAGTGAGACTACTTAACCCATTAAACTCCGATGACAAGATGTCTTGTCATTTGGTCAAATAAAACAAAAAATCATAAAACACCAAAATGTTTGATCAAACACCAGAAAAATATGACGTCAGTCCTCGCTTCGCGAAGCGAGGACTGACGTCATATTTTTCTGGTGTTTGATCAAACATTTTGGTGTTTTATGATTTTTTGTTTTATTTGACCAAATGACAAGACATCTTGTCATCGGAGTTTAATGGGTTAATGTTCGCTTGCTGACCTGACCTGACCTGACCTTACCAGACTCGAGGCAGTTCCGCACCTCTTTGCACGAAATAGAGTCATCGACTACAACTCGACACGCGCCATTTTACGACCGACATCATTGATTTTGCCGTGGCAAAAAAAAAAAAGATATCCATTTGAGACTATTATGGTCATTAGGGAATACCTAAAGTGATGAATCAAGTTTTGTGAGACTGCCGATTCTTCGCAGCAACAATCGTCATGCGACTTTGCATAGACACGCGCACACGCGGACAACGAAAACTGCACGGTCACGATTCTTTCTCAGAAAATAAAAAATAAATAAATAGATAGATAAAAGATAAATGAAATAAATTAATAAATAATAATAATGATGATGATAATAATAATAATAATAATAGAAACAATAACAATAACAATTATAATTATATAATCATCATCATCATCATCATCATCATCATCATCATCATCATCATCATCATCATCATCATCATCATCATCATCATCATCATCATCATCATCATCATCATCATTATTATCATTATTATCATTATTATCATTATTATCATTATCATCAATTATAATAATGAGAGAATAAAAACATTATAAAGAAATTACTACGGAAAGAAATATACCAAATGCTCAAGACAGGAAGACTGCTTTTATATTTGCATTATTTTTACGAATATCATGAGTCAGGATGTTCGCTATAAGAATACACATGATTCACCACGGCCTTGAATCACATCGTCGTCGTCATCATCATCGTTATCATCGTCGTCGTCGCCATCGTTATCTTCATCATCGTTGTTATCATCATCGTCGTCGTCGTCCTCATCATCATCGTTACCATCATCGTTATCATCATCGTCGTTATCTTTATCATCGTTACCATCATCATCGTCGTTATCATCATCATCGTTATCATCATCGTTGTCATCATCATCATCATCATCATCGTCGTCGTCGTCGTCATCGTCGTCGTCATCGTCGTCGTCATCGTCGTCGTCATCGTCGTCGTCGTCATCATCATCATCATCATCATCATCATCATCATCATCATCATCATCATCATCATCATCATCATCATCATCATCATCATCATCATCATCATCACCACCACCACACGATCATCACCACCACCACCATCATCACTACGACGATCATCACCACCACCATCCTTATGGAGTGATAGTTAAGTGAGATTGAAGGCTTAATTACAAAAGTGAGAACCAAAATGAGGATGAGGTCGAGAGAGTGGGAAGAAGGAACAGAACGAGAGAATCCAGGGGAATGCCAACGAGAAAGAGAAATAGTGTAACAATAGATGGTGCCCTTCAAGCTGTTAAAAAGACAGTATATTGACGCCGGCAATTTGCCCCTCAGTCAGCATGACTACTTGGAGTTAATGGCAAAATGCACACAATTTGGATCATTTACGTTTAACTATCAGGAATATAAACAGCATGAAGGACTTCCAACGGGGTCTCCATTGAGTGCGGTGGCAGCATCATTCTACATGGAAGCATTGGAAAAGGAACATTTTCTTCATATCCCAGATAATGCCAATTGGTACCGCTATATTGATGACATCCTCTTCATTAAGCACAAAACAGCCAACACCAAAAACCTACTAGAACAACTAAATGACGTAGATGACAGAATAAAACTCACCATAGAGACTCACCATAGAGGAGGAAACGAACGGTTCCCTACCTTTCCTAGAGACTGTCGTTATCAGGGCATGTATCAAGATATACCGCAAACCAACAAACAAGGACGACTTCATTACTTTAGTGCCCATGACGCAAAAGACTAAATCAGGAATCCTTATTGGATTTTATCTTTGGGCTCTTAGGATATGCAGCAAGGAGTATTTATAGGAGAAAATTAAATACATAACCACTGCATTCAGGAACCTAAGATACCCAGAGGGTATGCTCAGGAAAGCCATTAAAATCAACAGAGGAAAGAAAGTGAAGAGATGCCGGATTTACGATACTTCGTGGTTCCTAACTCTGACCTCTCTCACATGCTTTCCAAGACGCTGAGACAAACAGGACTTACAGGAAAGAAAATAGGACACTTAATCACGAAGAACAAAACCAAGACGAACCGTGACAGTAGCATCGTCTACTAAATCCCTTGTAATGGATGCGACAATGTATACTACGATAAGACGTGCAGAGGACTCAGGGAACACAAAGCGGACATTAGACACCGCCGGGAAACAAATGCTCTAGTGAACCACATAGACACAGAGGGACACCTACCGAATTGGGATGGAACCACCATTCTAGCCAAAGGTCTACACACACACACACACACAAAAAAAAAAAAAAGGAAAATAATTTAATCCCTTTATATTGTCAATTATAAAAACACAAACAAGAGAACCGGGGACTTAAAATGGACAAAATCCACCTCGACATTTGCCCTCCAAGGATGCTTCTCAAACCTCTCGACTCTAAATAGGTACTATCCTTCACGTCCTTCCTTCACCACTTTTACTTATCCTTTCATTTATTCTGTAATTTATTTCATTCTCGAATATTCATATACCGTGCTACCATATTTTTGTTTATTTCACATGCCATCAAGTCACGCATCCTCTCCTCAAATCAACCATTATTACCATTTACTTACTCTGTTATTTTCACTACATTTATCATCATCATCATCATCATCATCATCATCATCATCATCATCATCATCATCATCATCATCATCAATAATCAGCATCATCATCATCAATAATCATCATCATCAGTCATCAATAATCATCATCAATCATCATCATCAGTCATCATTATTCATCACCATCAATCATCAATTATCAGTATATTGCTACTGTTGATAAATTATATTAATAATACTTTGTCCTAAACAATAAATATGTCATTCGGTGATTTCCACTTTTGTCGCCCACTGGCAACATGGGGAGGTAGTGAGGTTTCCCTCATGTATAAATGCCCACAACCCATTTATGCACCATTTCTTTGAGAAAGCATACCTGCGAAAATAGTCAGGAATAAACTCAGACTAAGACTCCTGTGTTTCCTACTCCCACTTAAGTCACACACACACACACACACACACACACACACACACACACACACACACACACACACACACACACACACACACATATATATATGTATATATATATATATATACACACACATTGTCCATGTAACAGAATAGCCGTCTGTAATAACGTATGCGTCTTATTTTGATACATACCGAATCCTTGTCTGGAGACGAAACAAAAACCGAAGCCGAAGCTAGAACCGTAAGTGAGATCGTCACCCGTCAGTAAAGTTAGACAAAAGAGGAGGAGGAGGTGGAAGAGGAAGCAGTAGGGAAATGTCATTGACCCTAATTGGGACCACGCTGCTGCTTCTGTTCTTCTGAGTTTAGTATCGCTAACCAGACCTGATCACGTGATGTATGACTGACACGGGAAGATCGAATTGAGTTCGGGGATAGTGGCCCAAGGTGGTGGGAGGGGGAGGGGGAGGGGGAGGGTGGAGGGTGGAGTTCTGGACCCTATGGCCCAGGCTGGCATTGATATCACCTGTGACCTCATTGTTTCACAATTGACGTCATTGATGAAAGCGGCATGGAAGTCCATGTGATAGGGGTTCCCTTGAGGAGTTTCTTCTTGGACTTGGATACACGCTATGATTATATCCAATGTTTATACACTCAGAAGTCATGTTAAATGTCTGCTATGATACTCATACTGAACATACAAGTGAAATAAAGTGTGTAGCCTTCATGAGCCCCTGCAGGATCATCGGCCTATCCACTGGGGGACGATCCAACCTCTGTGAATTAACCTTTGGCGTTGAAGAGGACAACAACAGGGTGCCATCGCTACCAAAAGGTCATATACTTAAAACCTGACGAAATTGTGGTTCTTAACCCTCTAGAGGTAATTACTAGGGCATGTATCCAGAAGTCGACCCTCTCCAACGACAGCCCGTCCTCTGAATAAAGCCAATAGGCGGCATCCAGAAAAAATGTGTCCCGTTAAAACAAGATGGCGGCCGTTGTTGAACATATGGGAAAGAGAGCAAACCACTTTGAGACGTTTTCGATTGCATTGAGGGCCAACCACAATTACTGAACAAGAATTGAACGAGACTGTAGGTAATCAAGTATTGAACAAACACTGAGCAAGTGCTAAACAAATACTGAACAAGTATTGGGCAAAAATGTAGGTAAAGAAGTACTGAACAAGACTCTAAAACCTAGAGGACTCTGCATTTACCAAAGGCCCGGAAGCTGTGTGCAAAGGTCGGTTGATACTGCCGACAGCACATCAACGCTTCTATCCGTCTGGGGTATTGGCTACATGTTATTGTGGGGTTAAAAGCTGCTTTAGGGTCTATATGAGGCGCCCCTACGGACCAGAGCCACACATCATTTTGTGTGTGATAGAGGAAATCTCAATTCATAGAAAAATGATGATACTTTATTATACTGCGACTGTCCCTCCGTTATGTTGTCCCTCCCACTCTTGTTACTGTCCTGTACCATGTCTCTGAATATTCATTTTCTCATTTCGCCGAACTCTGTGTTGGGGGAAAAGAATACTGTCACCATATATTTCCACTTCAGTCGTGTAAGGCGAAAAAAAAGACGGGGATAGGACTATGCATCTTTCTCCCTGTAGCTGCTTAAATGAGAAAGAAAATTAGTACAAAAAGAAATTGAAAGAGGAGTGGGAGGGAGTGTAGGATAGAGTAGAACTAGGAGTGGAGAAGGAATGGGGATGATTCTACGAGGGAGTTACAAAGTGTGCAAAGATGGTGTGTGGAACAAGGAGGACGGGAGGAAATTAGAAGGAAGGGTAGTGAGTGGTGGGATGATGAAGCAAAGAAGGTTGTACAGTAGATGAGAAGAAGCGAGCATTCGCAGATTGGTTACAAAACAGGACGAGGGAATCGTATGAGAGGTACAAAGTAAAGAGAAGAGAAGTTAAGCATAAGATTAAGGAGTCAAAGAGGAGAGCTGATGTGAAATGGGGTAAGGGTATGACAGAAAATTTTGAAAGTAATAAAAAGATGTTTTGGAAAGAAATTAAGATAGGAAGAGGAGGCGAATCAGAGAAGAAAAGGTAAAAGTTGCAGATGAAGAGATGGTAATGAAAGAGAAGGCAGTGAGAGGAGGATGGGCAGATTATTTTAGGGAGTTGCTAAATGTGAAGGAGGATAGGGAGGGAAAGGTTAGTTGCAGTGGAAGCGCTAAGAGAATAACAATGATGAGTGAGGAAAATGGAGGAGAGATAAGGAAAGATGAGGTAAAGGCAGTTGTTAAGATGATGAGAACAGGTAAGGCACCTGGGTTGGATGGGTGTCATGCAGAATGTCTAAAAAAAAGGAGGATAGAGTGCCGGAGGACTGGAGGAGTGCCTGTATAGTTCCACTTTACAAAGAATAAGGGGATAAGTGTGAGTGTAGTAGTTTCAGAGAGATGACCTTGTTAAGTGTAGTTGGGAAGGCTTATGGGAGGGTCTTGTTTGAGAGAATTAGGTGAGGAACAGAGGGAGTAATTGGTGAGGAACAGTGTGGGTTTAGGGCAGGTAGGGGTATCGTGGATAAATTTTTTGTAGTAAGACAAATATGTGAGAGCTTTAAGAAAAGGTAAGGATGTTTTTTTGGGGGCCTTTATGGATTTGGAAAAGGCTTATGACAGGGTAGACAGGAAGGCACTGTGGGAGGATTTGCGGATATATGGGATAGGAGGAAAGCTTTTAAGAGCAATCAAGAGTTTTATTGGAGTAGTAGAGCTTGTGTTAGGATTAGAAATGAAGAGAGTGAATATTTTGATGTAAAAGTAGGTCTTCGCCAGGTATGTGTTATATCGCCATGACTGTTCAATTTATACATGGATGGGGTGGTGCAAGAGGCAATTGAAAGGGTAGTGGGTTGGGGATTGAAGATGGTTAAAGAAAATGGAAAAAGTGGGAGATAAGTCAGCTGTTGTTTGCTGGCAACACTGCACTTGTAGCAGGATCAGAGGAGGGATTGAGGAAGTTAGTGACAGAGTTTGGGAGGGTGTGTGAAAGAAGGAAGTTAAAGATAGATGTGAATAAAAGTAAGGTGATGAGATGTACAAGGGGAGAAAGTGACACCAGACTGGAAGTGAGTATTAGGGGAGAGAGACTGGAGGAAGTGGATAGTTTAGATACTTGGGTGCAAATGTGGTGGGAAAGGGAGGAGTGAATGTGAAGGTAGAATGTAGATTGAGAGAAGCAAGTAAATGCCTTGTGGGATTAATAAGGGTAATGAGAAATAGACATTTGGAAATGGATGCTAAGAGGAGATTGTATGAAGGAATGATTGTGCAGACAGCACTGTATGGGGCAGAAACATGGAACATAAGAGAGGAAGAGAGAAGGGCTTTGTGTTTGAGATGAGGTGTCTGAGAAGTATGATAGGGGTTACTAGGCTGGATAGAGTGAAAAGCGAGGAGGTGAGGAGGAGAACGGGGGTGGAAAGGGAGTTGGGAGATAGGGTTGATGAAAGAGTATTAGGATGGTTTGGACACATGGAAAGAATGAGTGAAGAAGGATAAGTAAAAAAAAGTGTGGAAGGCAGAGGTAGAAGGAGTGAACATGAGGGGTCGACCAAGGATGAGATGGATGGATGGGGTAAAAGGGGCATTGGGAAAGGGGAATGTCTGTTGAGGAAGGACGGAAGAAGACAGAAGATAGGGGTGAATAGAGTATGTATGACAAATAAATTGACGCAGCTCGAAGGGATTTCTCCCCGTCTTCTCCATTTCTGCATGAGGGGACGGAGAGGTGGGTGTCGCCGATTTAATGAAACGGCCTTGCTGTGGATGCGCTGTGTCTTGCGACACTGCTTCTGACCCAGGGCAGGGGCGAGATGCAGAGATGACCCGTCATCCAGGAGATGCCAAGATATAAGAGAAGGAGGAGGATGAATGGGAGTGGAGTATGTGGGGATGGAATGGGTGGGAGTGAATTTTATACCTGTGTTTTTAGCTACCTACCTTGTAAGGGAGAAAGAGTCTTTGGTATGTGAATGCATCAGTGATGGTCCTTCATTCTCAAAGAGTTAAAATGAAAGGGAAATGGAAGTGGGATGGGTGGAAGGAGGGTGCATGCCTTGGCTGGCTACCTCCCTTATAAGGGGGAAGAGCCTGTTGGTATATACCGGTAGATAGTGTCTGCAAATAATGTATACTCGTGTGAAGGTTAAACCAGACCTACTTAACCCTCGGAAGTGGTCTGGACTTGTGGCTATTGATCATTCTTCCATAAGGAAAAGTAAAGATGTCTAACATTCGCATAAGTTTAACTTCTCTTACTTCGTCATTCAGCTTTTCACGATATGACGCAAGAATAATTTGACATTTGGTCATTTGAAAATCAAAAGATCGTAGCCGAAGTCGTTTCTAATCAAACGAAGTAGCAAAAGCAAATAGCATGCTAGCGAGAAATGTCTGGTGTGCCGCTACGTTAACGTTGGTGGTTCCTGGAAGGGGGACCACGCATTTAACACGTGAAGGCAATTGGAGAACTCATCCTTCCGCCCGTTCATTGGGATTGGGATGTTACCATATTTAGCGACCTTGTGGGCACACGGTTCGAACCCATCAATGCACAGTCACGAGCAAAAAATTTGACCCACGCTACAGTTCTCATATCGTCAGTATGATTTTTTTTTTTTCGAGTTCATGGTATACTATCCTATGTTAGGTTATTTTCCCACAGTTAGGTAATTTTCTTGAATAGGCAAAAAAAATAGTTGTCAAACTAAGAATATGAATTTTGTATCGTGAAATGTTCTGAGTGGGTCAAAACTTTTGTTGGTGAATGTACAAAGAAAAGCGACAAGAAATAGGATTTATAGAGGGTGATCTGGAAGTGCAGAGGTAGACAAGGAATGTTGTTAATGATGATGATGATAATGATGATCGTAGTGACAGTGATTATGGTGACCATAGTGGTAGGAATGGCGGCTCCTTGCTAGTGAGGTTGCGGTTTCTGCAACTATGGACAGGATATCATATTGCAAAATATATGTGTTCTTGTCATTATGTTGAGCATTTTCGACGCTGAGTGTACCTACAATTTGTTCCCTTGTTTTCGGCGGGTTGTTGACTTGTCTCGTTCGAATGTTTTTGACGATGAATGCACCTACACTCTTTCACCCCATTTTTTTTAAACATATTCGAATGTTTGAGACTGTAACTGCATCTATACACTATTGCCATTATTTCGACGGGTTTTCGACGTTTTTTATACCTACACCCTCTTCATTTCTTTCCCTAAAACTTGAATGACACCCCGTAGATCCATCCCACGCCTTAGCTACCGGACCCAAACAGACCATTTGATCTACACAAACAACGAATCACCTCCCCCTTTCCCCCTCATCGTCCACTTGAGCGGGTCTCTTTGAACCTCGCTCTCCTCCTTTCCAATGTTTACACTGACGCAATCTCACGCACAGATCAACTGTGTGTGTAAATGCTCTTTCGGGGTTGTCGCCTAACCGACACACGCCCGGTTTCGCAATTTGTTTGGCCCAGTGGCCCTCCCACAGTGGAACATGGGCCCTCTTAATGAGCCACTAAGGGCCAAAAATACACTGAGGACTAGTGGTAGTTTGTGGATCACTTAGCGATTTGATTTAGTCTTGAAGAAGTGTAGGTCTTCTCCCGGAGGCGAAAGAAAAACAGGAAAACATAAGTATGGGATATATGTATGTGATTCACCATGGTCTTTTGGATCACGTGTTAGACTCGTGATCGACAGCCATTTCCCTCCCGGAAGAGAGCCCAGAGCTCATATATGACCAATCTATGGGTAATGATGTGACCTTGCACGCACACACACACCCAACTCCTCGCCCACGAGAGCCAGAGTAACAACCCGCACCGCAGCGATACTGAAATTATTTCAGCCCTGGGTGGGATTCGAACCCGGACCGCCGTAGTGGTAGCCGGTAACCCTACCAACTGCGCCACGAGTTGTGTATGTGCGTGTGTGTGTGTGTGTGTGTGTGTGTGTGTGTGTGTGTGTGTGTGTGTGTGTGTGTGTGTGTGTACAATATCAATAGTAATTACAATGATAATAATGATAAGGGAAACGATACATTATTACCGATTATCGTAAAGTTGAAACTTCATATATTAATATATTCTCATTGTTTTTTATTCATTTTTTATAATTCATTAATTTGTCTATTTACTATCATGCACCAATAATTTACTGATACGTTTGTTTGTATATATTTACTTATTCATTTTATTTACATATTTATTACAATGGTAAAACTGTGACACTCCCGAAAAGATATAATCATCAGTTATATGAGACAGAATGAATTATTTAAAGCGTCTCTGTGTGTTTGTGTGTGCGTGTGCGCGCGCATATATTTACGTACTCCTTGTTCTGTTTACCTAATTGCATTGTACGGCAAAGGAAAAACATTTGTGTTGGTCTGTCTCCTATTCCGCATTTATCCTTGGCTTCAAATTCGTGCCGAGTGTACATGTACGTGTTAAGGTGTGTGTGCGTGAACGTATGTGTGTGTACGTGCGCGTGTGCGTGTGCATGTGTCTGTGTGCATTGAATGTTGTGTGTAATGTGTGTACACAACAGACACATGCGTCCCCTCTCGCTTTAATCGCGTTGTTTGTTCAAACGTTGGTTGTTTTCTCGTGAATGGCAAGGCAAACTTATTCGTTTATGCAAACGTTTGTTGCATTGGAAACGTTTGTCTCGTTGGCACGTGGAGGGCCGGGCTTTGCCGCCTAATGTGTACGTTTGAGTACATGTGCTTCTTTGTACACCAGTGAACGTAGAATTTCAGTATTGAAGTACCGCGCTCGCCTCCTAACTCAGCAATCTGAGTTCGGTCTCCGCCCAGGGCTGAAAAGAATCACAACATTGTAAGCTGGCATCTCGCTCTGCTGGGCAAGGAGTTGTTTGTACGTGTGTGTGTGTGTGTGTGTGTGTGTGTGTGTGTGTGTGTGTGTGTGTGTGTGTGTGTGTGTGTGTGTGTGTGTGTGTGTGTGTGTGTGTGTGTGTGTGTGTGTGTGTGTGTGTGTGTGTGTGTGTGTGTGTGTGCGAACTGTGTGTGTGTGTGTGTGTGTGTGTGTGTGTGTGTGTGTGTGTGTGTGTGTGTGTGTGTGTGTGTGTGTGTGTGTGTGTGTGTGTGTGTGTGGTGCGCGTGTGTAAGGACTTCATCATTAATATCATCATCATCGTCCAACATAAGTGATGGAGTGACAGTAAATTGAGATGGAAGGCGTAGTTACAAGAGTGAGGATCAAAGTGAGGATGAGGTCGAGAGAGTGGGAAGAAGGAACAGAGAGAGAGAGAGAGAGAGAGAGAGAGAGAGAGAGAGAGAAAAAGAGAGAGGAGGGAAAGAGAGAGGGGGATGACAAACAATGAGAAATATGACGAGTGGAAATAAGAGATTGAGAAATTAAAAGTTAATGAGTCATTATGAAGGACAGGATAAAGGTGGGAATATTGTGAATTAGATTGTCTGAAAATGAGAGAGAGAGAGAGAGAGAGAGAGAGAGAGAGAATGTAAACATGAGTTGATCCAGAGGGCTCCCCTTACCGACCGACCGATCGGCCGGCCGACTTCGATTATGACGTAAACACAGGTGCAGCTGTGACGTCATTCATGGGGTGAGGGCGAGTGACGTCATTGACAGAGGTTGTGGCGGCTGATTATGAGAACCACCGAAGACGTCGAAGGCCAGGGGCAATGCGAAGAACTTAAAAATATTGAGAAAGAAAATTAAAAAAAAAAAAAAAAAAAAAGGACAGAGGAAAACTTAACTCTGAAATCGGAAATTTTAGAAGTGAAAAAGGAAATGGAAGATTAAATTTTGAAATTGAAAGAGGAAATGAAGTCTACGAGAGGAAGTGTTGAAAGAGAGGAAGTTCCTCTGTAGGTCAAAGAGACAGAGGACAGTTTCTCTCCCTCATCTTCGGGAGAACCCTTGAAGGGCGAGAGGGTGTCTCCCCAACTCCCGAGGAGGACGTCCCAGAGGCCTGTGATCCTCCGCCTGCCTCGAGGGGGATCGAGACGTCAGCCCCTTCGTCCGAGGAAGAAGAATCTCGGTGGTATTCTAAAAGAAAAAAAAATCTTCCCTTATATAAATATTTTATAAATCCTTGGAAGGAAGGGAAATATTTACATAAAGAAAGAATCTCTTAATAATACCACTGTAAGAATCTTACGGTGGTATTCTTAAAAAAAATCCTTATATAAATCTTTCCCTTCCAAGGATTTATATAAGATTTATGTAAGGGAAGATTTTTTTTTTTTTTTTTTTTTTTTTTTAAGAATACCACAGAGACTCGCAGGATCTCTGCAGCGCCGCCTCCGAAGGACCGGGGAAACTCCCTTCTTCCTCCGGTGCACGAGGGTACCCTGCGTCCCAAAAAGAAGCGACGCCAGGAGAGACAATGGACACAAAAGAGGAAAGATATATTAAAAAAAAAAAAGAGAAAAACTGGAGAAAGCATTAAAATATCAAGGAAATATTGAAAAGGTATGGGCCTGTTATGTATCAAAGCCCAGAAAAAAACCATAAAGACTACAAACTGCGACAAAAAAGAAAGGGAAACAAAATAGACCTAGAAGGTGGAAAGAAGGTGTTCGGTTCAAGCCGAGGACTCGGACTCGAACCCGAGTCACCTGAGGAGCCAGGCGTCCCGCGTCCCCGGTGCGTTGCCGGACCCTTTGTACCCGACGGACCGACCGATTCCACGGATCCGACACACGTGTGTGTGTGTGTGTGTGTGTGTGTGTGTGTGTGTGTGTGTGTGTGTGTGTGTGTGTGTGTGTGTGTGTGTGTGTTTGTTTGTTTGTTTGTTTGTTTACCTAGTATCTTACGAGAAGTGGAGCTACGCTCGTGATGTCCCGCCTTTGTATCTCGCAGTGGCTAGTTTGCTCTTAAATTCGTGTATGGTTTTGCACACACTATTGTTTCGTCCAGTTTGTTCCAAGTGTCCACCACACTGTGTGGAAAACTGTTCTTCTTCAGATCTCTTCTATAACTATCTTTCTTGAGTTTCTTTCCATGTCCTCTTGTGTTTCTCTTGTCCCAATTTAACGAGTCCTCTCTATCGAGTATTTATGTGCCCCACATGATTCTATAGATAGTCAGTAGGTCGCCTCTCTCTCTCTCTTCTTTGCTCCAAAGTCGGTAACTCTAATTTAACCAGCCTCTCTTCATATGACAAGTTTGAAAGTGTTGGAGCCATTTTTGTGGTTGCTCTCTGGATTCTTTCATTTTTTTTTATATTCTTTTTGTACTGGGTGACCATAATGTCGCCGCATATTCCAGTCTTGGCCTTATTAATCTGACTAATATTTTTTTGAAAATTTCTTCGTCCAAATAGGAAAATGACACTTTTATTGATCTTACCAAGTTGTAGGATTCTCCGACAATTTTGTTTGTTTGTTTATCAGAGGACGAGCAGTTTGAGATAATTACTCCCAGATCTTTTTCAAATCCCACTTTCTTTACCTTCTTAGTACCAATTTTATATTGTCCTGATATTCTATTTTTACTTTTTCCGAACTCCATTATGCTACACTTCTTAATGTTGAAGTCCACTTCCCATTTCTGACTCCATTTCCAAACCTTGTTCAGGTCTTCCTGTAGTGATTCGCAATCCGTTTCGGTTTTTACTTTCCTCAACAATTTGGCATCGTCTGCAAAGAAACTCATGTAACATTCCACATCATCATCCATGTCATTCACATAAATAGCGAACATTATTGGAGCCAATATTGATCCTTGCAGAACTCCACTAATCACCTCCTTCCAACCTGAATATTTTTCTCTGAGTACTACTCTCATCTTTCTACCATTCAGGAAGTCCTCCATCCAGTTTAGTAGGTTGCCTTGTATCCCTCCTATGTTTTCCTTTTTTTTTTTTTTTGTACTTTGTTGAAGGCTTTTTGCAAGTCCAAGAAAGCACAATCAGCCCATCCATCCCTTTCTTGTGTTATATCTATAGGTTAAAAACAGATTAAATTTGTGGTACATGATCTTCCCTATCTGAACCCAAATTGTCTTGAATATATTATATTGTTTTCTTCCAGGTGTTTTACCCATCTATTCTTGATCATTTTCTCACAAATTTTGGCTACAGTGCTTGTTAGTGAGACCGGTCTGTAATTAGTTGGTTCTTCCTTGTTTCCTCCTTTATATATTGGTACAATGTTGGCACTTTTCCAGTCTTTTGGTAATTTTCCTTCTTTAAGTGAGCAAATCATGTTATACATTTTGTCCATTAGTTCTTCTTTGCATTCTTTTAGCATCCAGTTTGCAATTCCGTCCGGGCCGTGCGATTTCCTAACATCAAGGTTTGTTAATTGCTCTATTATTTCTTTTTGTGTTATTATTATTTCGCTCATGGGGCGTGTAAGTGTGTGTGTGCGTGCGTGTGTGTGTGTGTGTGTGTGTGTGTGTGTGTGTGTGTGTGTGTGTGTGTGTGTGTGTGTGTGTGTGTAAGTGTGCGTGCGTGTATGCGCGCGCGAGAGTGCACACCCGAAGCGCGCAAGTCTTGTGCTTGAAACTCCCTTGCCCCACTCCCAACCATTAGCCCCTCCTCCAGGCACCCGCCCTCTTCATCTGTCGTTCAGTCCGTCGAAAGCAATCAGACTTATCGGGTGGCAAGTTTCGCACGTCTTCCGTGTTCATCGCGGTGAACAGGTGAACACTTCGCGGGTTGTGTTCACTCTGCGGCGATCACGCAAACCCCCGGCACCAGTTACTCGTCCAGGATTGAACAGAGAACTATTTGAATTATTTGTCGTCTCTCGCGATTGAACGGTTCAGTGTTCAAATGTGTTCACAGAATGAGTTCGGGAATCGAAGTGTTGTAAAGCCAAAGCAGATTTGTGAGAAATCAATCTTGCTTTATTTCTTTATTTTAATTTTCTACCATTAATCTGAGCTGCAGCGATTGCGAGTTGTTTTATCTCTTTTCTCACTCTTCGAGAGAAATCTGATTCATTTGTTTATCTGATTTTTATTATTTATCAAAAATGGAGTGTTGGCGAGTAATGCCATATGTGTATCTTTGGTCTCAAGCTTAATTTGATTTATGCAGAGTGATAATAGTGTTATTACAGTTACGAAAGCCTTACTCATCATGTGCCCAAATTATGCAAACAACATGCGTCGTTAGTGAGCATTTGATATATATTCTGTATATACAAAAATTCCCATACCATTTCTTTGTAAACAAATTTAAACAATTATGTCGAATGTGGAAAGCTCTAATGGTAAAATAAGTGTCAGAACGGAGTGTCTTCAATGTGGTTATGGCCACGTGCGTCAAGTAACAACCATTACCATTACTAAAAGAATCTGTCTGGAGACCTTTTAGTCTGTGTCGGATCCGAATACACAACGTAAAAGTATCATTGTGCTACCAAAACACGATGGGAATAAATAACTTCGCCACGGAGACTCGAACCCTTGTCTGTGCAACTGCTTACCACAAGACAAGGATGCTGTCGTCCTGCTACGTTGGATGTTCAAAAATAAGGTTCTGGGGATGTCTAGGACGAGTTCCTGAACATTCCTTTTGTACACCCTGCATAGCAGGTTGGTAGCGTTCTTGCCGCGTGGTAAGCTGTCATGAGTTCATACATACATATACCAAGGGCTTTTTTCCCTCTTACAAGGAAGATAGCCAAAAAATACAGGCATAGAATTCACTCGCACCCATTCCATCCCCTACATACTCCACTCCCATCCATCCCCTTCCCTCCATCTTATCTTGGCACCTCCTGGATGGCGGGACATCCCTGCATCTCGCCCACTGACTTGGGTCAGAAGCAGTGTAGCAAGACACAACACATCCACAGCAAGGCCGCTTCATTAAATCGGCGACCCCCCTCTCCATCCCTTCATGGAGATAAAGAGAAAAAGAGGAGAAATCCCTTCGGGCTGCATCAAAATATCATTCACACATACTCCCTCACCCCCTATCCACTCCCTTTCATGCATCACAGCATCATCCATACATAACTATTTTCCATTCACCCCTATCTACTGTCTTTTCCCTTCCTCAACAGATGTTCTTTCCCAATGCCCCTTTTACCTCATCCATCCATCTCATCCTTGGTCGCCCCTGATGTTCACTACTTCCACCTCTACCTCCCACACGTCTTTTACTAATCACTCATTCTTTCCATGTGTCAAAACCATCCTAATACTCTTTCATCAACCCTATCTCCCTACTGCCTTTCCACCACTGCTCTCCTCCTCACCTCCTCGTTTTTCACTCTATCCTTCCTAGTAACCCCTACCATACTTATCAAGCATTTCATCTCAAACACATCATGTTCCATATTTCTGCCCCATACAATGCTGTCGGCACAATCACTCCATACAATCTCCTCTCAGTATCCATTCCCAAATGTCTATTTCTCCTTACACTTTTTAATTCCCCAAAGCATTTACTTGCTTCTCTCAATCTACATTCTACCTCCACCTCCACCCCTCCCTTTCCCACCACATTTGCACCCAAGTATCTAAAGCTATCGGATCACCTGAAGAATTGTTACCCCAGAACGTCCACCTGAAGAATAATCACTTTAGGTCCAACTTGAAGATAGTCACCTCAACCTTCAACACCTGAAGAATCGTCACCCCGGATAGGTTAGCTTTGGTTATGTTAAGTTAGGTAAGGTTAGGTTAAGTTAGGTAAGGTTAGATTAAGTTGGTTTAGGCTTGGTTAGATTAAGTTAGGAGAGGTTAGGTTAGGAATCGTCACCCTGTCGAAGTCTGGTGTGACAATTCTTCAGGTGATCCAAGCTATCCACTTCCTCCAGTCTCTCTCCCTTAATACTCACTTCTAATTTGCTGCCAGTATTTACAGTATTTTTACAAGAAATATATATTAACAGAAGCTACATCTACATAATATTTTTTTTGTCAAAACTTTCAGTCACCGTTTTATCTTCTCCACTTTTCGCAATTGTCCAGGTTCCCTACATTTATCATAATCATGAGAACATTTGTGTGAACATTGTGACGGATGTGAATAGGTGGTAAAGAGAACACGGGGTGAGGGAAATACTTTTATTCCTAACTAGTTTTGCCTGATTGGTTTCTTCCGAGGAATAATGCTCGAAGTCCAGCTGGCCAGTTTATACATAACAAGAAAGGGACGCAGCAACTCGTGGACGAATTATCCACCTACTAGTCGTCTCGTGATAATTCGTCCACCGACAGCGGTGACCGAGAGGCGGACAACTCGTCACACCGGCAGACGACGTTGGTTGGTTTTACGGCAAGACAAGTTGGCACATCCCTTTCTTGTTATGTATAAACTGGCCAGCTTGACTTCGAGCATTATTCCTCTGAAGAAGCCAGTCATGCGAAACTAGTTGAGAACAAAAGTATTTCCCTCAGCCCGTGTTCCCTTTACCACTTATCCACATGAGAACATTCCTTGATTTATTTGGTAATACTTAGTTATTCCCTGTATGAGGACATTTTCAGTGTAACATCACTTGTTGCCTCTTCTTTTACTGAATACCTCCCCAGACCCCACGGAAGCCGCCATCGGGTCTTAGTTCCTCCTATAGATCTTTCCATGTGGAAACGTTGGACTAATGTTTGTGTTGTGAAAATGGCGCTTGCTTCTGTGTCACTGGCCGGTTGTAGGTTCTATTCATGCGAACATTTGACAAAGAAATGGAAGAAAGAGGTGAAGAGAGATGTTCAGGCGTATGTGACCTAACCCCCACTCCACGGCCTTGTAGCGAATATGTTTTTATTTTTGTTGTTGTTCAAGGGTGGGGTGGGGGATGCAGTCAGCATTCTAGGGGACTTTATTGACATACCTACAGACCAGAGTCACGCAGAATTCTTTTATGACAGGAAAATGATCTCCACTAAAAAGAAGACAAAGAAGAAGAAAAAAAATATCACATAATCTTCTGCTCTCCCTCCTTTCGGCTACTGCCCTCTCTCTCTTTAAATCTCGCCTTTGCTACTTCGACAACCTCACCTCTCCGGTGTGATATTGTCGCTCAAGATAGAACCGCCGAAGACTTCCTACAAAATAGAAGACCTTACCGTTCTAGAGGTGTGTGTGTGTGTGTGTGTGTGTGTGTGTGTGTGTGTGTGTGTGTGTGTGTGTGTGTGTGTGTGTGTGTGTGTGTGTGTGTGTGTGTGTGTGTGTGTGTGTGTCTGTGTGTGTGTCTGTCTGTGTGTGTGTCTGTCTAGTGGTTGGGCATGACACCGTTCGAGCCGACAGAGTGCAGCATATAGGATTTGCGGGTTAAACCAATATCGATTATCTTAGCACATCGGGTGAAGGTTAGTGGGATGAAGGCGATGGTGATATTTTGTAGTGGTCATGACGACATAATCGATCACGGTACCAAATGGTGATCCACAGTGTTTCGCCTTTTTTCTCTCTAATAA
>NC_134778.1:15975219-16000219 GCF_046742065.1 Oratosquilla oratoria | reverse complement strand
TTAGGTGGAACTTCTTTATTGAATGGATTTTAATGTCATTTGAAAATCTTGCGTGCGCACATTTTTTCTTTATGTACGCTAGTTGTAAAACATATGTACGCGCGCACATGCTCACATGGTAGAGGGAACGTTAGGTGTGGGCACGTCAGAAATTGTGTTAAAAACTTGAGAAGTGGGGGGGTTTGTCATCCTTGACTTTGAGGCGTGAAGAATATACTTCGAAACTGGAAATGTTTGTACCAACTGTGAGATGGAAGGGTACGTTAGTGTCATTGGTAATTAAAATGCAAGTATGACCTTTCTTTGACGTAGAGCTGATGATTAAAAGCAGGAAAATGCCATTGACACGACAAACTTTTTATATACAGAGGACATCGGTGTCTTGTGCTTGAAAAACTCGCATGTGTATCCTTGTATACTCACAAGGGAACAGCGTCTTTGAGTTGATATGCACTGCGTGAGTGTGTTTGAATGTAGATAACACTTCCGAGCCTGGGGTGGATTTTGTATTGAATTCCTCTAAGAGGCCCAAAAAGGTGTTCTCAGGCGGTGAAAGATCAACGGTATCTAGTGGGTGTTTTGTCCAGAGTTTTTCTTATTTGGATATGTGGGTTGAGTTAGTGCGTCTGTTACGTTTTGAAAGCAAGTCCGCAGTTGTCAGTAAAGTAGAAGAGTTAGAGTCCTGGGAAGGGGTTTGGGTGACGATGTCATTTGTGCTAGCAGCTGGTGCATTTTCGTGTGATGAAGCAGAGTGAATATGAATGGGTGGGGGGGCGAAGGGTAGAATCAACTGACGCAGAATCACGTTCTGCCTGCTCGGCCACGTTGATGGATGTAATTGACTTTGTGAGAAGTTGCTAAAGGTAATCTATATATATATATATATATATATATATATATACATTATAATTATATATATATATATAGATATATATATATATATATATATATATATATATATATATATATATATATGTGTGTGTGTGTGTGTGTGTGTGTGTGTGTGTGTGTGTGTGTGTGTGTGTGTGTGTGTGTGTGTGTGTGTGTGTATTCACTTGGTCTTTGTATTCACTTGGTCTTTGGATCACGTGTTGGACTCGTGATCGACAGCTATTTCCCTCCTGGAAGAGAGCTCAAAGCTCGTAGGTCCGATCTACACACACCCCCAACTCCCCGCCCACGAGAGTTGGAGTAACACCCCTCAGCGCTGCGATACTGATATTATTTCAGCCCCGGGCGAGAGTCGAACCCGGACCTCCGTAGTGGCAGGCCAGAGCTCTAACCACAGCGCCATGAGAGGTGTGTGCGTGTGTGTGTGTACGTGTATATATATATATATATATATATATATATATATATATATATATATATATATATATATACATATATATTTATATATTAATATATATTTACATATTATATATATTACATATATATATAATATATATATATACATATATATATACATATATATAATATATATATATATATATATATATATATATTCAGATATATATATATATATATTATATATATATTCAGTATATGTATATGTATATATATATAATAATATATATATATATATATATATATATATATATATATTGTACATATATATATATTTATATATATATATATTTTTATATATATATATATATATATATATATATATTTATATATATATATATATATATATATTTATATATTATTGTGTGTGTGTGTGTGTGTGTGTGTGTGTGTGTGTGTGTGTGTGTGTGTGTGTGTGTGTGTGTGTGTGTGTGTGTGTGTGTGTGTGTTGTAGACACGGACATACAGGAGTTTTGAAACAAGAATGTTAAAAGGGTTCTGCGGTTGGTAATGTCAGGCGTCGGTTTACTATGGTCATTGATCAGAGCCGCGTTGCTAACGCTTGTTCGGCCCCCCTCTCCCCCTCCCCCCTTCTCTCTCTCTCTCTCTCTCTCTCTCTCTCTCTCTCTCTCTCTCTCTCTCTTCTCTGGCTCTTTGTGTATGTGCATCCGCGTGTCTTTCTTTTGACTGAGGATTTAATTCATCTTGGTTACCTTGTCCATTTGGGCCTAGATACAATCCCTTCTCTGTGAGGGTTCATCTTGAGCAGAAGCAAATCGCATGGCGTGGGACAGAACTCAGTCATTAAATTCATTCATAAACTCGATAAGATTAACTTCTCTTGTTGAGACTCGAACTTGAGGTCAGGAGCTCGTTCTCGAATTAAGGTCATTGACCTAAAGCTTAGGTCGTGCGGTGGGTGCCCAGAAGTCGCGCCTTTGGTCCCCGGAAGTTTGAGATGTAAAATCGTGTTGAACCTCGTTAAAAAACCAACAAATAGAAATTAGTAAATAAAGTAAAAGATCAAATTATTTAAACAGGTGAGTAAATAGATTTAATAATTATATAAAATGAGAATTAAATAGAAATAGGTAAGGTAAATCAACTAAGCCGTTTTCTGTTCATTCGTGAAACAAATTAAAATCCTCCCGTTTTCTATGTCCGTTGCCATATAACACGCTAGAAAGTGTCGACTACCTTATTTACCCAAATGTATATGGGGGGTGGGGGGTTCTGTGACGTCACCATGATTCTTGGCAAGAAAACTGACTTCACAGAAAACGACACTCTACGTTACTGACTGACTTGTTAGCGCACTAGCATGACATTAAAGAACCAAACAATTATGTGACACCCACAAAAATGGGGAGAGCCTACATAGATTATCTATTATTTGTTTATCATTTACTTGTTTATTCGTTATTTTTTTATTTATGTATTTATTCATTTACATATTGATTATTTTTTTCGCCCTGCCTACCCTCCCTTCAACGACTAGAGAGAAGCAAGTTCGTCTGAGTTTGAATAAATTTGTCTAAGGCCGGCTACACACGTGCAGTTTAAACTGACAGTTACAACTGTTCAGTTATAACTGCCAGTTGAAACTGCACGTGTGTGGGTATCTCCCACACACGTGCAGTTTCAACTGACAGTTATAACTGAACAGTTGTAACTGTCAGTTTAAACTGCACGTGTGTGGCCGTCCTAACGTTAAGCAGAGCAATAGGGCTGTGTCCCGCTGTGGAGGTGCTGTGTCCCCCCTGCATTACCTCTCACCTGAACGGTGTGGCTAGTGTTAAGGCTGACCCTTCATTCACTAGATGACTTTGGATCAGGGGCGCCATGGAGATGAATAAAATAATTTGGTGGCAGCTAGAATAAAAGGGAATATGTCAACAGACACGCAAAGTGTCGAGTTTGATTGAGTCGTCGTTTGGAAGACAGTATGTCGATACCAACATCGTTTTTTTTTTTCCTCGGTTTCACTCTGTCAGTTTTATGGTTATTTGTTTAATGGTAGTTATGTGATTTCTTCCTATCGCCGCTTGGGAAGGTCTTGGATCCTTATCAGAAGACGAAAGAATCACTTCTAGCTTCGTTTATGATTCATAGTCCCCGTGGACACTGCCTCGTTCGACATCGTGGCTCAGAATTAAGCTTAGTCATAAACCAGAAACCGTGAATGTAATTGGACACATATTTCAGAGTGTGTTATTCTGTATTACCTAATTTCCCATTTAATTTATGTAGTTTTTATTGTGAGTGTTACGAGGCATGATTTTTTTTATATTGTAAACACAATCTGAAGTTGAGATTGAAAGGAATCGGAAATGAATTGGGTTGTCATGCCGACGACAGAAACAAACGTACACAGGACGCCTGCCAAGTGCGCGTGCGTCGTATTTCGAGTTTTCGTTGTATTCCAATGAGAAATAACAGGAAATATCGCTAAAACAAATTTATAGATATGCAAAAGAAGAATACATATCAACCAGTATACCTTTCACAAACATCAAACCCATAATTTGTACAAAAAACCACGATTCATTTCCTGGTCAGAACGGTGTGACTGAAAGTGTTTACAAACGAAACCTGACGATAGAATACGAACATAAGTTTGCGTTCAAGGGGTGACTTTACCAGTTCCCGGCATTTCCCGCCACTGGCTCACCAACTTCTCCACAATCTACCCTCCATCCTTCCCCTCCATCTCCTCCTCCTCGTTATCCTAACTCCACTCCCCCAGTAGCCCCCTCCACATCAACAATAAGACACGCAGGTACGGATCTGGTGAGATTTGAAGTTTGCTTGTGAAATTGGAACAGAGTGAGTATCGCAGAGGCGTTTTTACCTCATTATAAGTGAATACAAATACCGACCTAGTGTACATGACAAGGCCAAACATAACGGACGACCAGCATTTTTAGTTACTTAATAGTTCTTAGGACTTGGTAAGACGATAATCTTTTAGCGGTGATCTGTGCTATGTGTGATGTATATATTGTCATTGGTATTTTGTGGTCTAGACACATTGCAAAGTGTTTTTATGATGAATGATCTTACGAAAAATATGTAACTGTCAGTTGTGGACTGAAATATCGAATGGAATGCGAATAACAGTCTCACCGTTGGCAATTATGTAAATAATATTAACGATAGTAATAATAATGATACGTTTTTATATATTTATAAAGTAGTATCGTGTAAGGAAACGTATTATCTTTAATGATATGTAAATCAACACACGCACGCGCGCACACTTATTAGTGTAGTGGTTAGCGGCGAGACCCTAGATCGAGCCTGCTCAGGGCTTGAAAGCTTCAGTAACACTAGGCCGTTACTAACCCTCTTGTGCAAAGAGTATGGTGTGTGTGTGTGTGTGTGTGTGTGTGAAAAGTCACAACTATAGATCGATCTATACACAAATTTTCAGCTCTCATCCGCAATGGAAATAGCTGTCGATCACGACTCCAGCACATGATTCAAGGTCATGAATCACGCACACATAAATCCAAATTTGACTGATAGATACAGAGAGAGCTCTATAAGCATTTTTCTCCTGAATATCACAATCTGGTTTACACACACACACACACACACACACACACACACACACACTATCTACAGAATCATGAGAGGCATAGAAGTCCTTGATAGAGAAGACTTACTAAATTGGGATAAGAGAAACAAGAGGACATGAAAAGAAACTCAAAAAGGACAGTTATAGAAGAGACCTGAAAAAGAGCAGCTTTCCCCCATAGAATTCTAGATGTATGGAACATACTAGACGAAACAATAGTGTGTGCAAAAACAATACACGAATTTAAGAGCAAATTAGATATGGCGAGATACAGAGACGGGTACCACGAGCGTAGCTCACCTTCTAGTAAGATACAACTAGATAAATACTAGCAGGTAAACACACACACACACATACACGCATGCACACACACACACACACACACCACACGCACACACACACACACACACACACACACACACACACACACACACAGAATGTAATGGGTTCACAAATCACTATAGTGTCCTTTGATCTATTCCTTAGTCCCCATATGCACCAACTGTATTATGTAATCAGTAGCAGCCCCTACGGACCAGAGGCATTTTTTCTTCATGATAGGAAACTCGTTTCCGCACAGAGAAGAATGTTGATCATTTTTATACTTGCATTGTCTCTCCTTCCTGCTCTTCTCTTTAAATCTCTCTCTCTCTCTCTCTCTCTCTCTCTCTCTCTCTCTCTCTCTCTCTCTCTCTCTCTCTCTCTCTCTCTCTCTCTCTCTCTCTCTCTCTCTCATATCTTCTGGCGTGTAGGTCGAAGAATATTCATGCAAGCACTGTAGCAAAGGACTATTTTTAGTGTTTATTATTCGCCAGTGATACCCAGCGCTTGTATCCTTAAGGAAAATATCGTGCTGAAGAAGTGAAATCCTACTTAGAGGTGGTCCACGAAAGATTTAAGAAGGTTCAGCAGCAGAACGGAGAGACAATAGAATTGAGAAAATGATCAATATTCTTTTGAGAGTGCTAGTAAAGGCTAACCCATCCTCCTATAACTATATTATGAGGTTCATATCTCTCCATACGGGAAGTACGGAGGGAATAAATCAAGGTTCTATTTGAGGAGTTCACAGGCTCGTTGAGAGGAATCAAGCTAATAGATAGATAAATAAATATATTAATAAATTGATAAATTACTAACGAAAGGGTCCTTCGTGACCAAATTGGTATAAAGAAACTGTCATTAAAATGTGACGTATCTGACTTCAAATCATCATCATCATCATCATCATCATCATCATCATCATCATCATCATCATCATCATCATCATCATCATCATCATCATCATCATCATCATCATCATCATCATCATCATCATCATCATCATCATCATCATTATCATCATCACCATCATCATCAATGGTAGTATTAATAATATTAATAAGAAAATAAAAAGTAAGAACCGTAGGAATTGTCAGTAGGTTAACTCATGTTAGGTTAGCTCATGTTAATTTAGGTTAGGCTAGTTTAGATTAGGTTAGCCTGGGTTAATTTAGGTTAGCTTAGCTAAGGTTAACTTAGATTGACATAGGTTTAGGTTGGGTTAGATTTATTTTGGTTCAGCTTAATTAGCTTAGGATACTTAAGCATAATTCAACAATTTTGGGTTAGCTAAGCATTGTTTAAGTTAGTTTATTTTTTTTAGGATAGCATAGGTTACGTTTGATTAGTCTAGGTTATTAGATTAGCGGAGCTTACATTAGTTTTAATATTATTTTAGACTAGTTTGGGTTACTTAAGGGCAAAGGCTAGATTAGGTTAGAGTTTTGTTAAGTTAGTTTAGGTTTGGCTGGTGTGTTCATCTTGAGTTAGTGCAATGGTTCAAAAACTCCCAGAGGAGTTATTTACATTATTATAGTTTTTTATTTATCAATTTATTATTATTATGATTTTTTTCGCATCCGACCTAGATATGGACCAAAAGGTCTCCTGTCGGCATGCTCCGCCTTTGTAATCCTTTTGTTTTTAATCCGACTCTTGGAAAGGGACCCGTTGGAAAAGAATTTCATTTCAACAAACTGGAATCTGAATGAATCAATACTGCCTCTATACCCCAGCGATTCAACGAAAAACGAGACTCATATGGCAATTGGCCGAAGCTCTTGCCTTCAAGATAGTCAGACATTTCTCAGATTTTCAGAAACAAAGTAGGTTCCGTAGTCCGTATTTCATGGGTGATTGAAAATGTCTGGGCCCGGACATAATAGACGAGGTGTCTGTCACGTTGAAAGGGGCGAGTTTCATTTAACGCTCTCCGTCGCGTGTTCGTGTATCTGCAAGAGGATGACGTTGAATTATATAATGCATGCATAGCGGAATTCCACAGAGGTGTACGTGTGGGTATGGGTGTTTGTGGATGTGTGTGTGTTTTTATGTGTAATTGTATGTGCATGTTTTTGTTTGTGTGTATTTTTGTTTGTGCGTATTTGGCTGTGTGTGTGTTTTGTTTGTGTGTGTGTGACTGTGTGTATGTGTTCTTAATTGCTATTTACCTAAATATCGTGTACAAGAACGGAGTTATGTTCGTGGGGTCCTGTCTCCTGTTCTCCAGTTACCATATCTAATTTTTAACTAATTTCTTGTTCCACCTGAGAGTCTTTCACCATCTATACTGTTTTAGTTGTGTGTGCGTGATTCACCATGGTCATGGATCACGTGTTGGACTCGTGAACGACAGCTATTTCCCTCCCGGAAGAGAGCTCAGAGCTCATATATGACCGATCTATGGATAATCCTTTGATCTTTACACGCACACACACACCCAACTCCCCACTCACGAGACTTGGAGTAACAACTCGCAGCGCAGCGATACTAAAATTATTTCAGCACCTGGGGGGGATTCGAACCCGGACCGCTATATTGGCAGCCGGGAACTCTACCACTGCGCCATGAGTCGTGTGTGTGTGTGTGTGTGTGTGTGTGTGTGTGTGTGTGTGCGTGTGTGTGTGTGTGTGCGCGTGTGTGTGTGTGTGTGTGCGCGTGCGTGTGTGTGCGTGTGTGTGTGTGTGTACCCGTGCGTGTTTGTGTGTACGTGAGTGAAAGCACGAAAGCACTTCTTGCCCTTCTCACGTCATCACCTCGTGGATAAAGGCTGACCGCTCTACTGTACCCCGCTACCTTCCTCTTAGGTCAGACAAGTCATGGGTAAGCTTTTAGCGACGGCAACTGTGCTTCCGGGCGCGGACATCATGACCCGCCCGGCATTTAGTTCCTTGACGTATCTGTTGTGGCTGCATACAGGCGATTTCATTCACATAAGGGACTCGCCCAGTCTCGTATCCGAAGGGGACAACGAAACATTGCTATTACCGATTTGGAGATGGAATCATAGATGTGGTCATTAAGGAGAGATGTTAAGAAACAATGCGCGACTCTGCTCCGTAGGGAAGGTGGTTATTAATCTCGTTGCTACAATGTCGCCTTCTACAGCTTTTCCTCGTGCTAAGCCAAGACGATTTATTATGAATTGTATTTAATAAACACACTATCTCGAGGCCCAACTGAAATGACTGAATGTCTTTATTCTGGTTAGTGACGTCAGGTGATTTTATTCAGCTTAGAGGAAACTGAAGATCCAACGAGTGAGATTGATCAACTAGGACCCCAAAATCTAAATAAAACTGTCTGGTGACAGTGAGAATAAAGATGATAAAAGCGACATTGTTTGAACTGAGTGCATTAGGTTGTTGCCTGAGAACGAACGGACGCAGAGTTGCAATGTTACAGGCTGCGTGGTCAGTGATTTTCTGTCATGTATTTACTAAGGAAGAGGAAGGGGACGGAGGTGGGTGGGGATGGTCTGTAATTTTGGGGATTATGTCGATTCAGGATGACGTTTCTATCAAATGACGAGACTTGTGCTACTGACAAGAGATATTATTATATATATATATGTATATATATGTATATATATATATATATATATATATATATATATATATATATATATGTATATATATATATATATATATATATATATATATATATATATATGTATATACATACATTATCTATTTATTCTTTTATACATATATTTATCTGTTTATTCATTTACTTGTTTTTATCTTTTTGTTTATATGATCAAGCCAACAGCAACCTGTCTCATTTTTCTCCCTCGACCTGCGATGACATCTGACATGTGACATGTAGCACTCCTCC
This sequence comes from Oratosquilla oratoria, assembly GCF_046742065.1. Taxonomy (NCBI): domain Eukaryota; kingdom Metazoa; phylum Arthropoda; class Malacostraca; order Stomatopoda; family Squillidae; genus Oratosquilla; species Oratosquilla oratoria. The sequence continues at coordinate 15,991,134 of NC_134778.1, read as the reverse complement.
TCCTCTCTTCCTCTTCCTCCTCCTCCTCCTCTTCTTATCTTCCTCCTCATCTTCCTCTTCTTCCTCCTCCTCTCCCCTTCTTATTCCTCTTCCTTTCTCTTCTACCGCATCTCCTTCTTCTCCACCTCCTTCTACTTCCATTCTTCCCTCTCCTCTTCCTCCTCCTCCTCATTCTCATGCTCTTCACCTCCTCTTTCTCCTCCTCCTTCTCCTTTCCTTCACCTATTTTACTTCTTCTTCCTCCTCTCCTTCACCTCCTCCTCCTCCTCCTCCTCCTCCTCCTCCTCATCCTCATTCTCCTCGTCTTCATTCCTCCTCGTTATCAAAATTCTTGTGTCTGTTTTAGGTTGTTATTGTTTCCTGTCCCAGAATTCCCCCTCACCCGTCCCCTCCCCCGTCCCCCTCCCCCCCGTCCCCGGCCTCCGCTCGTTGTCTTTTTCTTCGTCGCTCTTCTTGCTGGAACTGTGGCGTGTAATGGTCGCTGATGGCATCATCGGAAGCGTGCTGGCCTCGCAATCGCTTAATCGTGGGTTCGAATCCCGCACCCTTCTCAGATTCCCAGCAGGGACTGTTTGTGACCGACCTGGCCTCCAGGAGTCCCTTCAAGCACCTACTAGGCAAAGGTGACGGCTTCGGCCGCAGCTGCTCAGCGCCTCCTGGCGTGGGTTCCTCACCACCTTACACTCAAGGCCTTCCTGTCTTAGTCTATACCTCGTACAGTGTTCTTTTTGTGCGTGGTTTTTTTTTTTCTCTTTTTTTTTCTCTTTTTTCAGTATTCTTTTGTTCTTTTTTTCTCTTTCTTTCATTTTGACACTTCCGGTAGAGTTTTACCCATTGTTGATTTTCCTCTTTAATGTGCTCTTTTCCTTTTATTCTTACTTTCACTTCCTGCCCTTACTCCTACTCCTCGTCCTCGTCTTCCTCCTCCAAGTCTTCTTCCTCCTCTTCCTCCTGCTAGTGCTGTTACTCCTACTCCTTACCCTCTTCCTCTTCCTCACCATGTTCCTCCTCTTCCTCGTCCTCTGCATCCTCCCCCTCCCCATTCTCCTCTTCTTCTTCCTCTCCATAGTCCTATTTTTCTTTCTCCTCGCCTTCTTGTTCCCCATCCTCCTCTTCTTCCTCCTCTTACTCCTTCCCCATCTTCCTCTTTCCCCTCCCCTCCTCCCCCTCCTCCCCCCTCCTCCTCCTCCCCTCCTCCCCCTCCCCTCCTCCCCCTCCTTCTCCTCACCCCTCCTCCCCCTCCCCTCCTCCCCCTCCCCCTCCTCCTCCTTCCCCCTCCTCCTTCCCCTCCCCCTCCTCCTCCTTCCCCTCCCCCTCCCCTTTCTCCTCCTTTCCCTCCCCATCCTCCTACCCCTCCCCCTCCTTCTAACCCCCTCCCTCCTTCCCCTCCCCTCCTCCTTCCCCTCCCCTCCTCCTCCCCCTCCCCCTGCCCCTCTCCTCCTTCCCCTCCCCTCCTCCCCCTCCCCTCCCCCTCTCCTCCTTCCCCTCCCCTCCTCCTACCCCTCCTTCCCCTCCCCTCCCCCTCCTCCTTCCCCTTCCCTCTCCCTCCTACCCCTCCTCCTTCCCCTCCCCTCTCCCTCCTACCCCTCCTCCACTCCCCCTCCCCTCCTCCTCATCCTCCTCCACTCCCCCTCCCCCTCCTCCTCCTCCCCTCTCCCTCCCCCTCCACCTCCTCCCCCTCCTCCCTCCTCCTATTCCCCTCTCCCTCCTCCTATCTCTCTCTTCTCCTCCTCCCCCTCTCCCTTCTCCTCCTCTCCCCCTCCTCCTCCCCTCTCCCTCCTCCTCCTCCCCTCTCCCTCCCTCCCCCCTCTCCCTCCTCCTCCTCCTTCCCCTCCCCTCCCCCTCCTCCCCCCTCCCCTCCTCCTCCTCCTCCTCCTCCCCTCCCCCTCCTCCCCTCCTCCTCCTCCCCCTCCTCCTCCTCCCCCTCCTCCTCCCCCTCCTCCCCCTCCCCTCCCTCCCCCTCCCCTCCTCCTCCTCCTTCTCCTCCTCCTTCCCTCTCCTCCTCATCATCCTCCCCTCCTCCTCCCCTCCTCCTCCCCCTCCCCCTCTCCCCTTCCTCCTGCTCTCCCCTTCCTCCTCTCCATCCTCCTCCCCTCCTCCTCCTCCCCCTCCCCCTCCTCCTCCCCCTCCCTTCCTCCCTCCCCCTCCCCTCCTCCTCCCCTCCTCCCCCCCCCTCCCTCCACCTCTCCTCCTCCCCCTCCTCTCCTCCACCTCTCCCTCCTCCCCTCCCCCTCCACCTCCCCTCCTCTCCCCCTCCTCTTTCCTCCTGCTAGTGCTATTACTCCTACTCCTTACCCTCCCTCGTCCTCACCGTCCTCCTCTTCCTCGTCCTCTGCATCCTCCCCCTCTCCATTCTCCTCTTCTTCCTCCTCTCCATAGTCCTATTTTTCTTTCTCCTCCCCTTCTTGTTCCCCATCCTCCTCTCTCCTCCTCCTACTCCTTCTTCCCATCTTCCTACTTCCCCTCCCCTCCTCCCCTCCCCCTCCTCCCCCTCCCCTTCTCCTCCCCTCCCCCCTCCTCCCTCTCTTCCACCCCCCTCCTCCTCCTTCCCCTCCCCCTTTCCCCTCCCCCTTCCCCTCCTCCTTCCCCTCCCCCTCCTCCTTCTCCCTCCCCTTCCTCCTCCTCCTTCCTCTCCCTCCCCTTCCTCCTCCCGCCTCCCTCCTCCTTCCCCTCCCCTCCTTCTACCCCCTCCTTCCCCTCCCCTCCTCCCCCCTCCCCTCCTCCTTCTACCCCCTCCCCTCCTCCTTCTCCTCCCCTCCCCTCCCCCTCCTCCTTCCCCTCCCCTCCCCCTCCCCTCCCCCCCCTCACCCTCCCACTCCTCCTCCCTCCCCTCCCCCTCCTCCTCCCTCCCCTCCCCCTCTCCTACCCCTCCTCCTCCTCCTCCCCCTCTCCTCCCACTCCTCCTCCCCCTCCCCTCTCCTCCCCCTCACCTCCTCCTCCCCCTCCTCCTCCCCTCCCTCCTCCTCCCCCCCCCACCTCCTCCTCCCCTCCCTCCCCCTCCACCTCCTCCCCTCTCCCCTCCTCCTATCCCTCTCTCCCTCCTCCTATTCCCCTCTCATTCTCCTCCTCCTCCCCCCCCCTCTTCCCCCTCCTCCTCCCCTCTCTCCCTCCTCCTCCCCTCTCCCCCTCCTCCTCCCCTCCCCCCCTCCTCCTCCTTCCCCCCCCTCCCCCTCCTCCCCCTCACCTCCTCCTCGTCTCCCTCCTCCTACCCCCCTCCCCCTCCTCCCCTCCTCCTCCTCCCCTCCTCCTCCTCCCCCTCCCTCCCCTCCCCCTCCTCCCCCTCCCCTCCTCCCTACCCTCCTTCCTCCTCCCTCCTTCTCCTTCTTGCTCCTCTCCCCTCATCATCCTCCCCTCCTCCTCCCCTCCTCCTCCCTCCCCCTCCTCCCCTCCCCCCTCCTGCTCTCCCCCTTCCTCCTCTCCATCCTCCTCCCCTCCTCCTCCCCCCCCTCCCCTCCTCCTCCCCCTCCTCCCTCCACCTCTCCTCCTCCCCCTCCTCCCTCCACCTCTCCTCCTCCCCCTCCTCCCTCCACCTCTCCTCCTCCCCCTCCTCCCTCCACCTCTCCTCCTCCCCCTCCTCCCTCCACCTCTCCTCCTCCTCCTCCTCCTCCTCCCCTCCCCCTCCTGCTCTCCCCTTCCTCCTGCTCTCCCCTTCCTCCTCTCCATCCTCCTCCTCTCCATCCTCCTCCCCTCCTCCTCCCCTCCCCCTCCTCTCCATCCTCCTCCTCTCCATCCTCCTCCTCTCCATCCTCCTCCCCTCCTCCTCCCCTCCCCCTCCTCTCCATCCTCCTCCTCTCCATCCTCCTCCTCTCCATCCTCCTCCCCCTCCATCCTCCTCCCCCTCCATCCTCCTCCCCCTCCATCCTCCTCTCCATCCTCCTCCCTCTCTCCCATCCTCCTCTCCATCCTCCTCCTCTCCATCCTCCTCCCCCTCCATCCTCCTCCCCCTCCATCCTCCTCCCCCTCCATCCTCCTCCCCCTCCTGTCCATCCTCCTCTCCCTCCACTCCATCCTCCTCTCCCTCCACTCCATCCTCCTCCCCCTCTCCTTCTTCCTCCCCGTTCTCTCCATCCTCCTCCCCCTTCTCTCCATCCTCCTCCCCCTCCTCTCCATCCTCCCCTTCCTCCCCCTCCTCTCCATCCTCCCCTTCCTCCCTCTCTCCCCTCCCCCCTCCTCCCCCTCCCCTCCTCCCCCTCCTCCCTCCCCCCTCCTCCTGCCCATCTTCCTTCTCCCGTTCTTCCTCCCCATCCTCCTCCCCCTCCCCCTCCGCCTGCCCATCATCCTTCTCCCGTTCTTCCTCCCCATCCTCCTCCTCTTCCTACCCATCCTCCCCCTCCTCCTGCCCGTCTTCTTCCTACTCTTCCCCCTCCTCCTCCTCCCCTTCTTCCCCATCCTCCTCTTCCTCCTCCCCTTCTTCTTCCGATCCTCTTCCTCTTCCCCATCTTCCGATCCTTCTGCTCCTCTTCCTCCCCTTCCTCCTCCCCATCTTCCTCCTACTCTTCCCCCTCCTCCTCCTCACTCTACCCCTTTTCCTACTCATTTTCCTCCTCTTTTCCCCCTCCTCCTCCCCCTCTTGTCCCTCCCCCTTCTCTCCCCCCTCCTCTCCATTTTCCTCCTCTTCTTCCCACTATTCCTCCCCTCCTCCCCTCCCCTCCACTCCTCTCCTCGTCTTCCTCCTCCTCCTCCTCCTTCTCCCCCTCTTCCATTCCTTTCTCCCTACCCCCTTTCTTTCATGCGCCCTCTCCCGGCTGTCTCCTGCCGCCGCCCGCCCCCTCCTCGCCTTGGCGCGTGTCGGTCCCGTCCCGAGTCCGTTCCGGCCGGACCACGCCACGCCATCCACTGATGGAAATGGCGGTGGGGGGAGGGGAGGGGAGGGAGTGAGGGAATAGGGGGGGGGGAGGAAGGGGAGGTGCAGGAGCGAAGGAGGAGGAGGACCGAAGGAAGAGATGCGAGGAGTGAGGTAGTGGGAAGGGGAGTTGGTGTGTGGGGGTGAAAGTGAAGTTTGAAGGGAAGTGAGGGGTTTGGTTTAATAAGGGGAGCGAGGGGAGTTGTTAGAGGGGAGTGCTAAGGGTGATGTGCGGAGTGGGGGGGGAGGGGGCTGGAGGTACGACGGAGGGGAGTGGGAGTGAGTGGTGAGGACTCCTTTTTTTATTTTTTTTATTTAAGTCAATATTAGTTTGCTAGTGTCGTCATCGTCAGCGTGCATGCTGGACTCGCATTCGCTTAGCCGTGGGTTCGAATTGCCACATTCCTCTCCGATTTCCAGCAATGACCTCGTTACTTGCCCCTCCAACCCCCCAGCAGTCCCTAAGGCGCATCATAGGGCAAAGGTGTCGGCTTCGGCCGCAGTCACTCAGCGCCTCCTAGCGTAGCTCCTTACCTTCCTTTCTCTCTCTCTCTCTCTCTCTCTCTCTCTCTCTCTCTCTCTCTCTCTTTATCTTCACAGTCATGGTTCCGTTTGTGAACCATAAATGGGGTTGAAATAAAGTTTGAATGAAGAAAGAAAATAGGATATGAGAAGGTGAAAAGCGTACGACAGGAGGCACTGAGTAGTTGCGAACACAGGCGTCACCTTTGCCATAAATATGCGTTTTAGGAACTGTTAGGGGAGCGGGACAGATATCAAACAGCCGCTGCTGGGAATCTGAGAGGAGTGCGGGACTCGAACCTACAACTAAACGAAGGTGAGACCAGCACGCTTTCTTCATATTAGACGGTCTTTGATATCAAGAAAGACCGAAATTCAGTGAAGATAGATTTTTTTTTTTTTTTTTTTTTTTTTTTTTAAATACTTGAGCTGAGTATAGTGGAGTCATGCGTGAGTACATTCCTGGCCTTAATCCCATGAACACATACAGGTATATCACGTGCGCACATGAATTGTATTTGGGTCAAGGTTGTTGTAGTTCACGAGAAGTTCTGAAGTCCCCCAAGTTCCTCTTCCCAGTTGCTCGTGGGTTCGAGTCCCGGGTCCCGCTGCGGGCTTGCTGCGTTGGTTTCCGACAGCTCTGGCCAGGTGGGGAGACAACCCAACGTTGGCAAAAAAAAAAAAAAAAAAAGGCTTAGCTGCAACTGGCAGGTCTTTGCCCTACCATGGGTTTTTGAGTTCCTCTAGTCTCTCCGGACGACCTGGATCCGGTATGTATATATATAAATATATATATATATATATATATATATATATATATATATATATATATATATATATATATATATATACATATATATATATACATATATATATATATATATATACATATATATATATATATATATATATATATATATATATATATATATATATATATATATATATATAACCACAATCTGTGTCTTAAATCGTAAAAAAAGAAATGTCTAATATCGGTGCTAAGCCATTCCATTCCTTTCCTTTCCCGTGGCAGCCCGGTCAGAAGCCACCCTCCCCCACCCTCCGTCCTTACACGGTGTCCCTTGATTTAACTCCTGTTCATCCCTTCGTCAGGCGATTCTCTTCATCTTGACACCCTTTAACCCAAGGGAGGAGGGAGCGTGTGGGGGGAAGGGGGGTTTGTGTATCGGAGTGGGGGGGTAGACGGCTTATTCTGGGCTCAAGACACGCAATGTTTCCTCCCCCCCCCAATTCCCTCCATTCCCCTCCTCCTTACCCCTCAACCCTCCTCCCTACCCCTCAACCCTCCAACCCTTCTCTCCTCCCGTCCTCCTCCTTCGTTTCTCCCCTCCTCCTCCTCCTCCTCCTTCTCTTCTCCCCTATTCCTCTCCCTTCCCCCTCCCCCTTCAACCCTCGTGTCGCATTCCAGTCACTCATAAGCTGTGTCATTTTCGCGTCCCGCCGTGTCTTCTGACACAAATGGCTAATTGGTGACATGTCAGTCCCTGCCCACAGGACAACGCCTAATAGCCAGCGTTTCTATCCTTGGGAAAAGTGTAGCGCAGGAGAGGTACAGTCAGAGAGGTTTAAAGAGGGATTGTACAATTTTTTTTTTTTTTTTTTTTTAGATTATTTCCTTGTCATGATGTTCTGAGTCCTTTAGATGAATCAACCAAAATAAAATGTATAAGGACGTCACCCCGCCTCATCCCACTGTCTTCGAACCACAGATTTCCCATCCTCTTCCTCCTCCTCCCTTTCTTCTTCACCATCTTCTTCCTCATCTTCTTTCTCCTCGCACTCATTCTCCCCTTCTTCCTCCCATACCACCTTTTCCACTCAACTGTCTCACCATATATATATATATATATATATATATATATATATATATATATACATATGTATATATATATGTATATATACTGTATATATATATATGTATGTATATATATATATATGTACATATATAAGTAGTAGAAACAGTGACCCTTGGCGACTGTGACCTGATGTCGCCCGACCATCGTAAGATAATTGACAATGACCTTCCGCTCTCTTTGGCGACTGTGACCTGATGTCGCCCGACCATCGTAAGATAATTGACAATGACCTTCCGCTCTCCTTGGCGAATGTGACCTAATGTCGCCCGACCATCGTAAGATAATTGACAATGACCTTCCGCTCTCTAGGGGGTAATTGGTCGGTATGCTTATTCAAAACTGTCCTGGTTCCTTTGTATCATGTATATAATGTCTATGTATTCCTATCACTATGTACTTGTTGCACTGAAGATGTAATATACGAAAGCGCTCTGCTTCGTTAGTTTCTTTTTCCAAGTGGTCTACTTTGCATAAGTGAACACACGTACCCGTGTTCTTATTAGCATCGTGGATACCACACGCTTCTTCAACACCTTCATCTCTCTCACCCTGGTCTGGCTCCGTTTGTGAAGGACTTTGCTTGGGCCTTGACAAAGCCCATAAACTACGATTACGGCTGCATTTTCTACAAAATTGCCTGAAGGAACAGGTATTACCAAAGTCTGTTCTTCCCCAACGACTTTTGAAGATGTCAGATCGCCCGTTTGATGATTTCTAACGCATCATCTTGTTGAAGTGTATTGACATTTGCCAAATTAGAAGTGAAAGAAGCTTTTAGAATCAAAAGGATCAAATGGCATATTTTTTCAACAAACCATACCATCCATTGATAAGGAAGTGCTTTTAGACTATTGCTTCTGCAATATGAAATCCATTTGTGACCGTCTTGCCAAGAAATTAAAAAATAAGTTACAACAACTTATTGATAATAGTGATTGGACCAAACATGCTAACAGTGAAATTGTAGTTAATCTTTCTGAAAAAAATTCTTAATACTAATGAGAAAACAGCTTTAGGATATGGACTTAGTTTTGCCAACAATTCAAATCCAACAAATTTTGTCAGCATTGGTAAAGCTTTCTGTAATTTAAAGAACCATGATTTATCAGTTGAAGATTTCAATATTTGTAAAGGAATTGTTTATGGTGCTTTATCACAAGAGGTTGTTCCTAATTGCCCAGAACGTTTTCAGAAGGCAATTATTAGTCTTAAAAAAGATAATCATTTACATTTCACTAAAGCAGATAAATCTAATGCAGTTGTTATTTTAAACAAGGTTGATTATCTTAGAAAAATGAATGATTTATTAGATGATAACAATACTTACACACTTCTTAACAAAAATCCTACAGAAGTAGTTAATAGTTATTATAATAAGAAATTAAAAGAACTGCTTCATAAGAATAGAGACCTCTTACAGAAATTCACTTCAATTAGTCCCCCTTTGCCACATATGTATGGTCTCATTAAGACTCATAAATGTAACAACCCCGCTAGACCTATTGTTTCGTCAATTGGTTCCGCTTCTTACAAGCTTTCCAAATGGCTAGTTACTATCCTTAGCCCTTTAGTAGGTACAATCTCTTCTTCTCATGTTACAAACACTTCTGATTTAATAGACAAACTCCATAATATTAAACCTAATTATAAGTTTACATTGGTTAGTTTTGATATAGTCAGTTTATTCACAAAAGTTCCCATAAATGATTTATTATTTTACCTTCAAGATGAACTTAATAAACATGTTCTTCCATTGCCATCATCTACATTGATTGAACTAATTAAATTATGTGTCAAAGATTGTAAGTTTCAATTTAATGGTAATTTCTATTCCCAAAAATTCGGCATGAGTATGGGAAACCCTTTATCCCCAGTTTTAAGTAATTTATACATGGAATTTTTTTAAACTAAAATATTACGCACAATCTTTTCCCCCTAACATCCCTTGGCTTAGGTATATTGATGACATCTTATGTCTTTGGCCAGAAGATAAAAATGTGTGTGTGTGTGTGTGTGTGTGTGTGTGTGTGTGTGTGTGTGTGTAAGTGGAGTAGGAAACACAGGAATCTTAGTCTGAGTTTATTTCTGATTAGTTTCAAAGAAATAAGCTCAGACTAAGACTCCTGTGTTCCCTACTCCACTTATTATGTCAACCTGTCAGAATGTCTCAACATTATATATATATATATATATATATATATATATATATACATACATATATATCTATATATACATATATATATATATATATATATATATATATATAAAGTAATGCCCCTGGTCCAAGGGAATGCTTCGCTATTCTATTTGTTCTTTTTTCATAGTTTGTGCTTCATCGCGATTTGTACTCGTGAGAGCGGCGGTTGTGTTGATAACACTGATTGCCAAACACACACACACACGCACGCACGTACGCACACATGGATACGTCGAGGTGAAACTAGCAGGGGAATGCCAACAATCAAGAATGATAATTAACACACACGCACGTGCGTGGCGTAGTGGTTAGAGTTCCCGGCTGCCACTACGGCGGTCCGGGTTCGAATCCCGCCTAGGGCTGAAATAATTTCAGTATCGCTGCGCTGCGAGTTGTTACTCCAACTTTCGTTGGCGGGGTGTTGGGGTTGTGTGTGCATGGAAGGTCACAGCATTACCCATAGATGGGTCATATACGAGCTCTGAGCTTTCTTCCGGGAAGGAAATAGCTGTCGATCACGAGTCCAACACATGATCTAAGACCATGGTGGTGAATTACACACACACACGCACGCGCACACATACACAAGCAGAGTTGACTGTGTTTATTGAGCTTAGAGAGCAGACATATCGTCTTTGACAACGTCTCTCTCTCTCTCTCTCTCTATCTCATTATTTTTTCGATTCTTTTCCATATCAATTTATAAATCAGCCTCGGGTACACCCTACACATGTATAGGACTGAATTGATAATATGCAGACAACCTTAACCTTGTATAACTTTCCTAAACATAATTATTATCGATCTGAGGGTTATAATTGCGATACTATCTGACAGCACCAATGTAATCTTGGCCTTGAATTTAGACCAGCGTCAGGCGAACGAGGGTGTGCAGTAAGAGAAAAGGTCATTTGAAGCGACAGGATTAAAACTTTGATTTGAACAGTCACACAACGCTTATAAGAGAGAGAGAGAGAGAGAGAGTGAGAGAGAGAGAAGTCGAGGATATTGATATGTATTCGGTGTTGGCTCAACAGACGGATTGATGACACTGTCCGAACAGTTAAGTGAACTTCATTGACCGAATAAGCGGCATTGTGTCCAAAGGGAAAGAAAAAGTAAATTGAAATCAATGAGTGTCAGGGCAGCCAGTATAAATAAAGTATGCCATATAATATTTGTATTAATCAAATGACTCAGTTAGACCCAGTTTTATTCTAGTTAACGTCCGTCTATTATTATTATTATTTTTTTTTTTTTACTGTCCACTATTATCATTATTTGGTTTTCTTTGTCCTCTTGTACGTTTTCTTTCTCCGTCTTTTCCCATGCCTTCTCTCTCTATCTCTTGTTTTGCTGTCTCATACTTTCTGTTGAACCAATTTTCTTTTCGATTCTCTCGCCCTATCCTGGAGGAACTCAGGACCTCAAATGTTTAACAACCCATACAGATTGTGTGTGTGTGTGTGTGTGTGTGTGTGTGTGTGTGTGTGTGTGTGTGTGTGTGTGTGTGTACACTCATAATGCATTACGTCAGATAATTTTATCAAGGTGAAGAATGGGAATCTGAACACAGGGGGTTCCGTTCGATCACAATCCGTTTGTTTTGTGGTTCGTTCGCCACTGAAATGAATAGAACAGAATTGCGTTATCGAGAACAGAATGTACAGAATATATTACTGTACCAAAAACGTTCTTCAGTGACGTCATCCTGTGTTCACTGAATTAAGACTTCGGGTTAAATAGATAAAAAGGATTCATGAATAGGTGTGCAAAAGTAAAAGATAAAATAGAAACACGTCAGTGATAAAGTTATATAATGAGTAGATCTTCGAGTTGGTAGTGGTGACCAGCCTACACCAGGAGGCCCTGAATGGCTGCGGCCGAAGCCATTACATTTGCCCTGTCACAATCCTTAAGGACTGCTGGGGAGTCAGGTTATACACGGTCAGTGTGTTAAGTAGGATAAGTTGTTGGTGATGACACGTTTAGCGTCTTTTGTGTGTGCTACTTGACGCAGCGATGACTCGTGTTGGGAATTAAATGACGCACAGGATCGATTATATACATCGACTCGGCCGCGTGGCGGGTGGGCGGGGTATACTCTCAGACCGCGACAAAAATTCGTTTTACCACTTTTGTCTTTTTCATTATGTATATATATACATATAATACATACATATATATGTATGTATATGTATCTTATATATATATCTTAATATGTTATATATGTATGTATATAATGTATATATCTATATATATATATATAGTATATTATTTTATAAGTTTAGTATCTATGTATATTATACATTTATATGTTATATATATATAGATCATTTATATATATATATATTAATATATTATATACTGTAATATTTATATATATAATATATATCAATATATGTATATGTGTGTGTTGTGTGTGTGTATATATGTATATATATATTCATATAATATTTATATATATATTTATCATTTGTATATTAGTTATAATGTTATTTATACATAATTTATATATGTTATATATATATATATATAACTACTGGACGTATATATATTTGTATAACAATATATATAATGTCATATATATATATATATATCTTTATTATAATATATATATGATAATATAATAATTGAAGGGTGAAAGAAGTTAAAGACGAGGAGAAATGTGAGAATTTTACGGCCTTAACGTTTTCGACACGCAGGGTCTTTGGATCACAAAGCTCCCAACTCAAACGTAACGGATTATATATAATACACGGACGGGTCATCTTATGGGACGCTTCACGGAAGAGCTTGTTATTTTATTTGGCGTATTCTTTTAACATTAATAAGCTTGTGCGCTGATCTTTGCTAAACATATAAAGCCTTCTTCTATGGTTAATGTTTGTTATTAGTGTTGATATATGCTGCCCTCAATTGTCTTCCTTCGTTTCTTGGATGATCCTTTATTTAATAACGGTTGTGTAGTTCCAGTCCAGTAAGGTGACCATGTTTATCCACATGGTATTACTATGGAGTTAGATGTTCCTACTGGGCTATTACGTCATATTTATGTTCCTTTATCCTTTTATTAAGTCCGGCGACCAGATTCACCAAAATATGAAGAGGGACAAGCTTATACACGGGATTTTTATAAACAACGCTGGTTTTCCCGTTAGTGGGATTATTGTCGCTACGTGTTACCAAATGTCCTAACTTTGCTACCTAACGTATCCTGGGTATTTTGATGCCCGCTTTTAGGAGAAAAGTGTCTAGGTATGAAATTAAACATTTAGAGGTTTTGGTACTGTGATATATCTGGTTTCATTATTACATTTATTATCATCATTCTTATTTTTATTTTCATCCTTATACTTTTGTTAATTCATTTCTTTGGCTTTCTAATAGAAAATAAGGAAGACAATTGAGGCAGCATAGATCAACACTAATAACAACATTAACCATAAAGAATGCTATGATATGTTTTAGCAAAAGCCTCAAGATTATTAATGATAAAAGAATACGCAACTAAAATAACAAGCTCCCGAAGCGTCCCATAAGATCACCCGTCCGTGTATAAAATATCCCGGGTTTAACGTTTGAGTTGGTAGCTTTGTGATCAAGACCATGGGGGTCGACAACGTTTAAGGGCGTAAAATTCTCACATTTCTCCTCGTTTACATTCTTTCACCTTCAATCTTATATTGTCATAATATAGTCAATATATATATATATATATAAATATATATATATAACGATATATATATAATATATTCATATATTATATATAGTATATATATATTTATATACTGTATGTATATATACATATATATAATATGTTATATACCAATATATATTATAACATTTAATATATATATTCATATATAAACATATAATATTATGCATACATATATATGCATATATATATATGTTTATATATAAATATATGTATATATTACATATATTTATATATATATTATATATATATATATAATAAGTGTGTGTGTGGTGTGTGTGTGTGTGTGTGTGTGTGTGTGGTATATGTATATATAATTATGTATATATATATTTATACATATATTTATATATATTTATATATATTCATAATCTATATATTATTTTATATGTATTTATATATATACATATATACATTATCATAGTATATATATGGGTTTTATATTTATAGTATATATTAAATAATAATATATATATATGATATAAATATATTATATATATATATATTATATATACATTTATGTATATATATATTCTAATATATATATATATTATATTATTATGTATAATATATCTGATATATATTTATATATATATTTTAATATATATATACATATAATATACATATATCGTATATATATATAATTTATATCTATATATTGCAAAATATGCATTTATATATGTATTTATTATAGCTATGTATATATGTAAAAATATCAATAAATATATATGCATATATATACACATGTGTATATATGAATATAATATATATATATATGTGTGTGTGTGTATAATATTCTATATACTATATATATGTGTGTGTGTGTGTGTGTGTGTGAGTGTGTGTATGTATATCTTAGTGTTGTGTGTGCATTTCTTGCATATATATATATATAATATATATATATATATATTATATAATATATATATCGTGTGTATATATATATATATAAAACTAATATAATATGTATATTATATATGTATATATATATGTATATATATATAACTATTTATATATATTATATGCATGAGGTTCCACTAGGAAAAGGAAAAACACAACGGGAAGTCCGAAGCGCTTTACGTTGATATCTTCACTATTATCAAGGCAGTACAAGAAAGATGAGAACAAACAAATGGAAGATACAGGGAGTTCTAAGTAGGACAAGGAGAGACATTTACCCTCCTCGTCCGAAGCCTGAAAGCTTCAGGTTTGGGGTCACTCGGTGAGGTCATGGAAACCATATTATTATTACATTAACTTTTAAAATATGTACTATTTATATTACTCTGACAATATGTGGAATCTAATTTTATATAATCCTAAACTATTATTAATGAGATTGGTCATAATTGCATTTGATAATTCCTCGAACTCTACTTGATATTTCTTTCTGATCCAGAAACCAAGGTGGGATAAGCCAACTTCTCAAGTTGACATTTGATCACCTCAACTCTCATGGTCCAGAATGTTGAGGACTTGCAAATCCTGAAAGCCCTCAAGAAAATGGCCAGAGGCAAACACTTTTCTTAACATTGTCAGGGTGATTGCTAAAAAAAGTGGAGATAACTTGCCTGAATGGGTGGGGCTTACGGTACACTGTAAAGAATAAATTACATCATGTTCTTTCTCTAACAAAATATCCAAGAAAGTGATTTGGTGTCCTTCTTAATTCAACTTTAAATTTAAGATTCCGATTCGGGGTCAATTGGATTCAATTTATCATGGGGGAAAACCACTTCAAATGGGCCCCAACTGTCATCCCCCAGAGCGCCGAAAAGATATCGTCTACGTACAGAGCCAAATCATTTTCGGGCGGTTTGATGCATGGGCAAAAGGGAACAACTCAAAATACTCCATGTACAAATTGGCACAAAACAGGAGACAAATTGGCAACCCAACTGCAACCGAATTTTTGACGGAAGAATTGAAACGCGTTGCAGTTTGGATTCCAAAAAGTAAGTACATCATCAACATTGATATTTGATAAATAACGAGGACGAGGCTCCTCATCCTGGATGTGTCCCTCGTTATTTACGAAATATCAATGTTTGAATGATTGTACTTACTTTTTTGGAAGTCCCAAACTGCAACCGTTTCAAGACTTTTCCCCCCTCCCTGTCAACAAAATTTCTTTGCTTTAGTTCGCCTGTGTGTTCCTTTCAAATGTTTTCTCCTTTCAAGACCAATTCTTCCGTCAAAAATTCGGTTGCAGTATGGGTTCCAATTTTGTCTCCTGTTTTGGCCAATTTGTACATGGAGTATTTTGAGTGTTCCCTTTTGCCCAGCATCACAACCGCCCCGAAATGATTTGGCACAGGAACGTAGACGATCTCTTCTTCGGCGTCGGGATGACAGTTGGGGGCCCATTTAAAGTGTTCCTATGATAAAATTGAACCAATTGACCCCGAATCTTTAAATTTAAAGTTGAATGGGAAGAAGGACACCAAATCCCTTTCTTGGATATTTTGTTAAGAAGAACTGATCGATAATTTATTCTTTACAGTGTACCGTAAAGCCCACCCATTCAGGCAGTTATCTCCACTTTTTTTAGCAATCACCCTGACAATGTTAAGAAAAGTGTTGGCCCTCTGCCCTTTTCTTGAGGGCTTTCAGGATTTGCAGTCCTCAACTTCTGGACTATGAGATTGAGGTGACCAAATGTCAACTTGAGAAGTTGGCTTATCCACCTTGGTTTCTGGATCAAGCCCTCAGTAAGGCTAGGGCCAACCATTTTAAAAACTTCCCGTCCCCTCAA
>NC_134778.1:15964758-15974719 GCF_046742065.1 Oratosquilla oratoria | reverse complement strand
TCTTCGGTAGTTAGATCAACTTCCAAGTTAGACACTTTTAAGCTCCATTAGCTCAGTCGGTATGTGTGTGTGTATATATATATATATATATATATATATATATATATATATGTATATATATAATATATATATATATATAATATATATACATAATATAAGACGAAGAACAAGAAATAGAAAAGCAAATAGAGGAAGTGCATAGAATGAAAAAAACATGCAGAAGGAAATTGGCCACTAAAGTTCAAATTTAGGTCACAAATGGCAGCGGAAGAGATACTAGCAAAAACAGGAAAGTTATCAAAACGTGAACACTATACAGGTGTATGGATAAAAAGAGACATGAATAATGAGGAAAGGGAGAGAAAACATTAAGAAGCAAAGCTAAAAAATAACACGAGAAAAGAATGGAGACCGAGACAAAGAAGTTTTATTGGAGTGTGTTAAACATGAGCTTAAGAAAATGGTATATATGAAAAAAAACGAAAGGTACAGAGAACGAGATGGAGAGTACAGCATATTAAAAGTAGCTTATACTACTATAGACGGATTAATTTCAGAATTAAATGAACTGAATGATTACTCATCAGAAGAAATACAGACATAATGGGAATTGTGGAGGCAAAACTAAGAGGCCCACCATCACAAAACAGTGTTGGACATGGATTACACAATCACTGGCTTAGAAATAGAGAAGAAACAGGGCGGAGGAGTTCTGTTCTTGCCTGAGAAAAACTTAAATGTGATGAAAGTTACAAATGGAAAGAACAGGGTGGAAATTATCACGAGAAGAGTTGAAGATATTGACATGAAAAGTAGAAAGTTTGTGGTGATTTATGTGCCCCCACCAAAAAACAAAAAACAAAAAAAAACGAGTTCTTGGAGAGGTTATTTTAAAATGTTAGAAGATGCAAGGCTTTCATTAAATGAGATTCTGAAGGATGGAGGAAACATGGTACTTATGAGAGATTTTAACTGCAAAGAAATATGTTGGAATCTGGAAAGAGATTATAGTAAAAGGTGGAGAAGATCTATGGGGAAATGTAATACTTGATATGACTATAGAACATACAATGACATAATGGGTAAAACTATGGATAGACTTGAATACAAGTCACCAATTGTGAAGATTAACCACATATCACTTGAGTTAGAACTAAAGGATATATATATATATATATATATATATATATATATAGAGAGAGAGAGAGAGAGAGAGAGAGAGAGAGTAGTAGCAAATATATATCAATACAAGTCACCAATTGTGAAGATTAACCACATATCACTTGAGTTAGAACTAAAGGATATATATATATATATAGAGAGAGAGAGAGTAGCAAATATATATCAATCAAAGTAATGTATATGTTAAAAATACGCATGGAGGAAAAAAGAAATTATGAAAAAGACATAATAGGAAAATGTAAGGATCACCCAAAACTATTCTATAGATGTGTGAACGGTAAACTAAAAAACAAACAGGAAATAGTGAAACTACGCCAAGGAAATATGGAATACACAGTAGATATAGAAATGGTGAAGTCATGAGCAATCACTTCAAGCTGGTTTTCACTAGAGTAAGTGTACAACATCGGGATGAAGGGCGAGAAGTGAACCCCCCCCCCTTACTATGAGGGAAATAAAAGTAACAGGAAAAGAAATAAAGGACCAAATAACGAACCTTCATGTCAGGAAATCGCACGGCCCGGATGGAATTGCAAATTGGATATTAAAAGAATGTAAAAAAGAACTAATAGACAAAAAATATATATAATATGATAAGTTGCTCACTTAAAGAAAAAAAAAATACCAGAAGACTGCAAAAACGCCAATATCGTGCCAATACATAAAAGAGGAAACAAGAAAGACCCAACAAATTACACACCGGTTTCCCTTACGAGCACGGTAGCCAAAATTTGTGAAAAAGTTATAAAAAGAAAATAGATGGATAAAACATCCGGAGAATAGTATACCAAATCCGAGACAATTTGAATTTAGACAAGATCATGAGATACAAGTTTTATCTTTTTCTACTCAAGAATATTAGATATAATACAAGGGACGGATGAACTGATTGTGCTTTCCTAGACCTACAAAAATCTTTTGATAAAATACCACACAAAAATATTAAGAAAACTAAACTAGAAACCATAGGAGGGTTACAAGATAAACTACTGAAATGGATGGAGGACTTCTTGCATGGAAGAAAAATGAGAGTAGTGCTCAGAGATAAGACTTCTACTTAGGAAGAGGTGATTAGTGAAGTTCCACAAGGATCAGTATTGGCTCCAATAATGTTTGCTATTTTTGTGAATGACATGGATGAGGGTGGAATGTTACATGAGCTTCTTTGCAGATGACACAAAATTGTAGAAGAAAGTGAGTTCTGGATCGATTGTGAGTCGCTGCAGAGAGATCTGAACAGGGTTTGGGAATGGAGTCAGAAGTGGGAAGTGGACTTCAACATTAAGAAATGTAACACAATGTAATTTGAAAAAAAAAGGATATTAGGAGAATATAAAATAGGTGAAAAGAAATTAAAGAAAGTGGGATCTGAAAAAGACCTGGGAGTAATCATCACAAAGGACATGTCACCTGATAAACAGATAAACTATATTGTCGGAGAAACGTACAGTTTGCTAAGATCAATAAAGGTGGCTTTTACTTGGACAAAGAAATGGTGAAGAAAATACTAGCCACACTGATAAGATCAAGACTGGAGTACGCAGCGACATTATGGTCTCTCAGTACAAATATATATATATATATATATATATATATATATATATATATATACATACATATCTGTGTATGTGTGTGTATGAGTGTGTGTGTGTGTATATATATGTATATGTAAAAATATATACATATATATAATATATATAAATAATATATATATGTATATATATGTATATGTATAATACATATATAATATATATATAATATATATAATACATATATATATATATATATATATATACATATATATATATATATATATATATATAATGTATATATATTATATATATATATATATATATATATATATATATATATATATATATATATAAGGAACATTTAAAGAATCCAAAGAGCAACTACGAAAATAGCCCCAGCATTCTCAAAACTGTCGTATGAAGAGATTGTCAAAACTAGAATGATCGACTCTGGAATATAGAAGAGAAAGAGGTGACTTTTTGAATATAAAATCATGGGAGGTATGGAAGTCCTCGATAGAGAAGACTTATTAAATTGGGAAAAGAGAAATACAAGGGGACATGAAAGGAAGCTCAAAAAGGGCAGTTATAGAAGAGGCCTGAAAAAAGAACAGCTTTCCCCATAGAGTGGTGGATATTTGGTACAAACTAGACGAAACAACAGTGTGTGCAAAAACCAAACACGAATTTAAGAGCAATTTAGACACTACGATATACAGAGACGGAATACCACGAGCGTAGTTCCCCTTCCCGTAAGATACAGCTAAGTAAATGCAACTAGGTAAAAACACACACACACAATACATGAGTTCAAATCTAAAAATGATAATTGGAACTCAAAGATATAGAGTTGGAACCGTACATGAATTTGAGTCTAAATATGCTACAGAATTAGAGTATAGGAGACAGGACTCAACCAGCATTGCTCTTTTTCTGTATACATTAGGTAAATATAATTAATAAAACACACACACAGAAGAACATAAGAATAAAGGAGACTGCA
Source organism: Oratosquilla oratoria (assembly GCF_046742065.1). Taxonomy (NCBI): domain Eukaryota; kingdom Metazoa; phylum Arthropoda; class Malacostraca; order Stomatopoda; family Squillidae; genus Oratosquilla; species Oratosquilla oratoria. Next base: position 15,971,002 of record NC_134778.1, on the reverse strand, counting down.
AGAGACCATAAGGCCTACACTAGGCAGCTCCGTATCCATCACCACCTGTCGTCCCCATCCATAAAGTTGTCTAATCGTTTTTTAAAACAACTGATAGTTTCAGCGCTTACCACATGGTTACTAAGTTTATTCCATTCATCGACCACCCTATTAGTAAACCAATTCTTGCCTATTTCCTTCTTAAATCTAAATTTGTCCAGTTTATACCGACACACTTTTTCTGTTGGAAACGAAGAGATAGGCCGTTTCCTCGTTCTCTTTCACCAGTTGTGGTTGACAAACCACAGAAAACGCGACCATATCTGTTCAGTAAAATCTCTCTGCGTAAAAAATTAGTTCATAAAATGAGAGTGGGGCATGATCAAGAATGTCCATATTATCACTTATATATTCCACTCTCTCTGTGCGTGAAAAAAGGCATAAAAATACGCATACACCCACGATCTGGTATCCCCAACTCGCACCTCGGCACTAGTTGCCAAATGCGCGACAACCCAACACTCGCGACTCATGACGTCCACGTAGGCATCATTACCTAAGTGGCTAAGAACATTTCAACAGTTTGTCTATCGTTTGCATAGGTTTGATTTCTCTCAGTTCTTTATTCAGTATCTTAGTATATGACGCATAGGTGATTTGACATTTGGAGACTTAAGAAACAAAAGATTGTAACCGAAGTCGTTTAAACTCGAGCGAACCCAACAGTTAACGATATAATTGGTCCAGTGTGAAGGGGCATTAATCATTGTGGTTGCGGCACTCCGTGGGACGAAAGTCAGTGAAAAGTTCCGTTTCGTTATTGAACAAGAACGTCGTTTAGTCTTCATTCACTTTTCCTTTCCTTCCACTGGGAAGTTTTGGTGTTTTCTCAAATCACCGTTCCGCCTAATCACTTGGGCGATGACTTTATCAAACAGAAAGAATCAAGACCCTTTCTTTGGCTTAGCATTGTAGATTGAATTAGTTCACCACCCCCTCTCTTTCCCTCTCCATCTCTCTTTCTCTCTCTCTCTCTCTCTCTCTCTCTATATATATATATATATATATATATATATATATATATATATATATATATATATATATATATATATATATATAGTCCATAGATATTTTATGATCCCACGTGCAAACGCACGAGCGCACCCACACATACACGGCTCGACGGAGCAGTGGTACAGTCCTGAACCGCTAATTCAGCGATCCGGCTTCGTGTCCCGCCGGCATTCCAACTCCATTGGGCAAGGAGTTGTGTGTATTCACCTCGAATCTGCTGCAGTCTCTGTTCGAGACAGCCAGACACCACCCTACGGCAGTGAGCTCAGAGCTCATTATTTGCCGATTCTGGGTAGGTCTGAGACCACTCACACACCACACACCGGGACAGCAAGGTCACAACTCCTTGACTAACATCCCGTACCTACTCACTGCTAGGTGAACAGGGGCTACACGTGATAGGAGACAAACCCAACTTTTCTCCGCCCGGCCGGGGAATCGAACCCCGGTTCTCCGGCTTGTGAGGCCAGTGCCTTACCAATCCGCCACCGAGCCGTGTGTGTGTGTGTGTGTGTGCGTGTGCGTGTGTGCAAGGTCATAGAATTACCCATAGATCAGATCGTATATAAACTTTGAGCTTTCGTCCGGGAGGGTACTAGTTACCAATCATGAGCCCAACACGTAATCTAAGGCCGTGGTGAATCGCACACGGGACAAAGAAACACGTCAGTGCATGAGAGAAATCGGAGAGTCTTCGTACAATAGATGACACATTAGCATGATCATTGAGGACTAAAAATCAGGTGCCCACGAATTGTGTTCTTTTCCTGTTGTATATTACAATGAGATAAATACAGAAAATCCAGAGAAGTGGGAAACTTGGTGCAGGAAACTGAGGTGAGAAGCTTACGCCAGGAGGCACTGAGTAGCTGCGGCAGAAGCAGTCACTTTTGCCCCCCTTATGCCCTGGGGGGGGGGGGGCTGGTAACAAATTCCCTCCTGGGAATCGGAGAGGAACGCGGCAGTTCGAACTCAGAGCTAAGGGAAGACGAGACCAGCAAGCACGCTTCCGATGACGCCACCAAGACATAAGAGACAATAAGGGTCAAATCCCCTTCATAGGACACAGGGATAACCGCTTTATGCGACTCGAACATCCTTTTCGTGCATGGTCGGTCGAACCTCGGAAGAGTTGGAGAGCTGATGAGTGGCACCGCCGATACGGTGGCAACGCCCTGGCGCAGGCAGGTGCACTTGCAGGTGCCACTGTGATGTATTATCTCCTCCATAAAGTTTTAAGGAGGTTAAGGCAAGGGCTGCGTAGTTTCCTGTTGTGGGACAGACAGCTGCTACCACTTGTAAGTACTACATGGTCAGACAGCTCCTAGGGAGCTGCGAAAAGCGTAGCTTATCTTTTGGTCGTAAGTTTATGACGTAGGAGAGTCGCTTACGACCTCGTAAAGGAATCGTAAAATTGCGACAAAAGTACTCTTGATAGCGCTGGTCTCTGTAGTACGTGGGATTGATGTCAACTGTACCGTCAACTCACAAAGTCCGTTTGACTTTTTTTATTACAACGCACATACTTATCTCTAATGGGGAATCTCTCCGAAATTCGGAAATCCCCAATAATGGGAACGAATTATAGAAAATTACGAATACCAGATGCACTTTCAAGTTATTTTGGTCTGTTTTCGAAAGACTTTGATTTCGTTCTCAACATTGGAAGTTTTATTCAAACCAACCCGCCACTTTACACACGTAGTTAGGAATTGGCAATTCTGTATTATGATATCCTCATCTTCCTCCCCCGACGTCCCCCTACTCCCCACCTTCATCCCATCATCCCTTTTACCTCCACCGACCCTCCCCCACCCTCCTCCCCACCTTTCTCCCCCTACCTCCCTTCCACCTTCCCCATCCCCCCACCTTCCTCCCCCAACATTCCGCCTCTACCCCCACCGTTCACATTAGCGGTTTCAACCGTGGCGGCTCAATTACAATGTAAGTCAATGGAGTCGTTCACACACAAACGCGTAGTTTTTCCTTGACTATGCGGTACCGCCCCGGTTTCGGCGCGGTTCAAACCGCTCGTGTGAACAGAGCCTTATCCCCCCATCGCACAAGAGTGGGGCGAGATTATCCACGAGGACAGAAGCGCCGGAGAAGTACAGTCCATAACGACGACAGCTGTTACACCTGCGCGCGGAGAGAGCGACCTATAGTGGGTCAGATCACCAACACTTGCCCCTTCCAGCCCCTCGAGGCACATAGCTATTCTATTTAAAGAACTTCAGCTGATGGCGTCTTCTGAAGCGTGCTGGTCTCGCATTTGCTTAGTTATGGGTTCGAATCCCGCAGTCCTCTCCAATTCCCAGCAGGGCTTGTTTATCACCTATCCCAACCCCCAACACTCCCTAAAGCACATAATGGGGCAAAGGTGACTACTTCGGCCGTAGTTACTCAGGGCCCCCTGCCGTAGCAGCTCTTCACCACCACCTCCTAGATGGTTAGGTTAGGTGTGTTACTAGTGATGATAAAGGAAATGGTGGCTGGTGGAGGTGGTAGTGATAGTTGTGGTGCCGGTGATAGTAGTTGCAGTTCTGGTGGTGGTGAAGATGGTGGTGGTGACAGTGGAAATGGTGGTGGTAATGAAGAGAATGGTGATGGTGGGGGGGACGGTAGTGGTTGGGGGTGGTGGTGATAGTGGAGATGGTGTTGGTGTTAGAGCTGCGAAAGGTTAACCGGAGCAAATGTCACAGTTTCAAAGGAATGAAAGAAATCCATCATCGATCGTCTGCAATCATGGTGGGGATCACAAGTTGGTGTGTCAATAAATATTTATCTATTTATTTGTTCACTCGCTTATTTATCTTTGTTATTTATCAATTTCATATTCATTTGCTTATTCCAATTCATTGTTTATTCATATATATACTCACTTGTTCATTTATGTTTTATTATCTATTTATTCTTTATTTATGTATTATATTTATTTGTATTTTTCATTTATCTATTCATATATTAATTTATTTAGTTACTTGTTTATCTAGGTTTTATTAATCATTTATTTGTTTGTATTATTTTATGTAATTGTATATTTACTGTGGTATGAATGTGGCGTGTGCAGTTGGCACCCCCTGCACGGGATCAAAAGTCACTGTGTAGAAAGGAGAGCGAATGAGGTGCGAGCCGTATGCATGTGCTAGTGTGTATGTGGAACGAACATTGAGAAGGTGCGAGATTAAACGTGTTAGAATTAGAAATAAGAGAGCTAGTACTTTTAGGTAAAGGAAGATTGTAGATTGAGAGAAGCGAGCAAGTGCGCCGGGAGAGTTGAAAAGTAAAAGAGAAACTACCGAAGAACCAGGAAATCACTCAAATTAAATAAGTAAGCAACATTTATTTATTTGTTTATTTATTTGTTCATTTTCTATTACGGGCATTTATTTTCCTTCTTCACCTTTTTATTTATTTCATTGTTTAACTGCAAGTATGATAATAGCGCTAGATCGGGAGTTTAGTTGATTTATAGCCCACTGATAAAGGCTTGATCGTCCACTAGAATTGTCGGCTGTTAGGCTAGCTGGCGATCAATCGCTCAATCCTTCCGTATCAAGTGTCACTTTTCCTCCCATTCAAAATGCCGCCACCCGATTTTATTAATATTTCTGGCACCGCTTTAGCAAAAGGGATTTGTGTATTATTATTATTATTATTTACTTTAGTTTACTTTTCCTCATCTGATTCGATTTTATTTCTTTTTGTTTTATCTTGTGTTTCTCTTCATTGTTATAATAACATTACGCAAGCAGGCACTGTACAGGAACCGAAAACATGTTTAATATCTGCTCGAACATTCAAGACAAGTGGAATTCGTTGATAGCAAACTGCATGAAATTAAATATACATATATATATATATATATATATATATATATATATATATATATATATATATATATATATATATATATATATATATATATATATATATATATATATACATATATAATGGTACAGCAAAAAAAGTATCAGTAAAGGAGGAAATTGGAGACAGATAATATGTAGACTCAGAGGTGATTTGATACAGGTCTTTAAGATTCTAAAGGGGATTGACAACATCAAAAGTGACAAAATTTAATGAATGGAATAAACTTCCTGCAGAGGTAGTGCAATGTAGTTCAGTTCGAAGTTTTAAGATTCGTTTAGATAAACACCTAAGCAAGATGCTGTAATGACTGCCATTTATATTATATCATTTGTTTCTTTGTTATTATTTGTCTGTTTGTTTATTATCTATCTGCTAATTTATCATTATTTACTATTTACCTGTTTGTTTATGAACTTTTATATATTATTTATATTATTATAATTTTTATTTCTTATTTATCATTATTATATTTTTTCGCATCCGACCTAGTTATGGACCAAAAGGTCTTTTGTCGGCATGCTCCCCCTTTGTAATCCTTTGCAGGTCAATCAATTAACAATATTTGTAAAGTCACCCCCAAGCGCACGGCTCTCTGATATGTTTTCTTTGAATGCTCGAAGTCGATGTCATGGCGACATGTAAACAATTAGATCGTGGTGTTGGGAATAAATCCCGAGAGAGGCATTAGAGTATATGAGCCATTATTACAAATTAATATAGACGTCTGCGGGTACGACCACAGATAATTTAGTGAACTGATGGCTGTAGAATTAGGATTAAGACTGAAATACTGTACAGCATTTAAGCATATCAAGCTTTATCAAATATGTATTCTAGCATGCTTAGTATGTGAGAGCATGTATAACAAATTATATAATCTTATTTTTCCATTTAGATGGAGTGGCATATAAGTTTTGCTTATATATACGAAAACATTATATAAAGCATTATGTAGAAGACTCGACGCCATAGGACCAAGTATGGTTGACTACCTTCTCCAGGAATGTCAAGTTATCGATATATTATTTTTATTATCAATCTTTGTATTTACCAACTGGTGACCTCTCCCTCTTGAGTATTGATTCTGGTGCAGTGCCTATCTCTAATTCCCATGTATGGAGATTACCTATTATATGTATCGTGCAACATTTTCTCTTCAGTTAAGGAGAAGTTGCACTTCCCATAGACCTTTGGCAACGAGAGGTCAAAGGTCACTAGGCGTTCGGTGTGATGTTGGACCCCTTTTTACTTAGTCCGAGACATGATTTGAAACTGACCAATAGTGTTAGTGATTAGTGACTGACCCCAGTCACAGACC
>NC_134778.1:15949758-15959758 GCF_046742065.1 Oratosquilla oratoria | reverse complement strand
ATTCGGGGCGGCCATACAGACTCGGGGCGGTTCCCGACCGCTTGGGAGAAGGTATGAAGCCATTCGCTTCTACAGTTAAATGTGCTTAAGTACGTACTTCCTTGTGATAATGAAGTGTTGTTTCAAGTGTGGTCGGAAAAATAAGTTTAATATCTAATCATATCAAACCTATGAATAAGAAAAATCGGTGTATCGTCACTAATACAACTGTTGCATCCTCGAGAATCAGAGTTGATGATCATTTCTTTCAGACAAAAATATCAATCAAGTCAGTAACATAAACAGATGACGATTATGAGTTCATTTGAGTAAATTCTAATTGATTCTTCAATCGATTAATTGAGATTAATTAAACAAGGCCCAGGTTAAAATCCCTAAAGAAGTTCACAGAATAGAAAAAAGGAATCAAATAGTGAACCAAAACAAACACACTTCACTGGTCTTTATTTTCGCGACCGTGGCTTACTATTGTATCGTCTTTATTTACTCGTGAGGGACGATAAAGGATGGTCGCCATGCAAATAAAGCCGTGGGGGAATACCAACTTCGATTGTTGGACCTTGTTATGGATGTGATGTATCTTGTTGCATCGTTTCTGACTTGAGCAATGGGGCGGGGTTTAGGGATGGCCCATCATCCACAAGGAGCTCAGATAAAGGGAAAAACAAATGGGTTGAGATGGGCTGGAGGATGCGTGCGTGCGTGCGTGCCTGCCTTAGACTGCCTACCACCACTATAAAGGGGATTAAAGCTTTTGGTAAATATATACAGGTCTTTAAGTTTCTAAAGGGAATTGACAACATCAAAAGTGACAAAATGTTCACACTGAATGAGAATCCGACAAGAATTAATGGTCTGAAACTGCCAGGATATAGATTTAATTTGGAAGTGGGTAGAAAACTTCGCCAACCGTGTAGTTAACGAATGGAATAAACTTCCTGCAGAGGCAGTCCAATGCAGTTCAGTTCAAGGTTTTAAGATTCATTTAGATAAGCACCTAAGCAAGATGCTGTAATGTCTGCCATTTATTTTATATCATTTGTTTATTTGTTTGTTAGTTACTCGTATTTACGTGGTTTTCATTTATTATTAGTTATATGTCAGTTTATCATTATTTACTATTTGCTTGTTTGTTTAGTATTTATTTTTATTTATCATTATATATATATATATAATGTATATATATAATATATATATATATATATATATATATATATATATATATATATGTATATGTATATTCTTTTTTTTTCACATCCGACCCAGGTATGGTCTCCTGTTGGCATGCTCCGCCTTTGTAATCCTTTGTAGAAAGTCATACTCTTGTTCTCACAGACCACGTAGGCCATTCCAAAAGGTTTTATTCAGTCGAGGACGACCCCCGGACGGGTGAGTGTCCTCCGGGGGTGAGTCACTCCGGGCTCGTGGTCCGAGGTTGTTATGAGGTACAGAGTGCAAAAGTTATCATCCATTGTTAGAGCGCCAGGTTTTACGGAGTTTAGTAGAGACACCATTCCCTGCGGAAGGCGGTGGGGAAGAAAGAGACAATATCCCTCAACTGAACAGAATCACCTGGCTTGGGCCAAAATAAATACCAAAGTCGTGTAACACAATGGCAGGAATTTTCTTTCTTCTGTAACTCTCCCGAAAGTTATGCTGTATCATATAATCTTCAATTCCTCCACCATCAGAAAGATACCTTATTCCCGCGTGGATGAATATAAACGTATGGCGGCAGAATATAACAAGTACGTCATGTGATTATGGGTTCACACCTGCCCTCATTCCCCCGTGTGGCCTCAATACTCCTCCTCTCTGAAGGAGAGTGATTAATTATCGGTCAGAAAATGTCCGAAGGATAGAGAACGCGGGTCTTACGGGAAAATAGAGACTTTGAGAAGAAAGTGGAAAAACGGAAGGAGGGAGAAAAAAAAAAGATAAAGAAAGGATAGTACTAGGTGATATTAGGTTATGCGGTGGTACATGATAAACAAACGTTAACAGGAGAAAAGGGAAATGGAAGAAAGAAAAAAGTGAAGGAAAAAGGGAAAGCAATGAGTGAGTGAGTGATGTCATGTCGTTTGGTGAGAGAGTGAGTGAGTGAGGGATGGGAGGGGATGGTGAAGGTGGACGAAACAGCTGTTGTATTCTGCTCGGGAAGTGAGCGGAGCAGGTGGGTTATGTTTTGCGCTCGCTTTTCAGTCTTGCTCGCCATGCAGTCGGATAAGCAAGTGGACGCGGGCGCCAGCGTCGGTCCGTGTGGTCTCGCCGTGTAAGACGCGGCTTGTGACAGGTGTCCGGATGAGTGATTGTCAAAGAGGAAGTGATGGTGATACTTAACTTGGGTTATCGAGAAAAGGTGGTAGGCGCCCAAAAGTATCCGATCAACAAACTCGGCGACGGTGTTTCGGTCGTCGATACATCGCGGGAAGCGACTTGACGTCATAGCAAGCTAAAACATTTCTGCAGTGAATATACTATTTTGATGAAACTGAAAGAAACGCAGGACGTGTCTTGTTGCCTCGTCGGCTCACGACTTGCTATATTAGAATGAAATTTACGATGGTTCTATTGATCAGCAAGAAGAAAACGAGTTTAAACTGACATTAGCCTTTTTTTCGGGAGAATCGCCGGAGCTAATTAATGGGTTGTCTGCCTTGCGAACTTGCGTGCACAAAAGCACTAATGCCTACCTTCCTACCGGCTTGGCAACATATACAGGGCGCAAACAAAATCTCTGAACATAATGTAATGTTTTCCGATTTTTTTTCCAAGACTGATCAGTGGTATGGGTGATTCTAATACATACATACATACATACATACATACATACATGCATACGTACATACATACATACATACATACATACATACATACATACATACATACATACATACATACATACATACATACGTACGTACGTACGTACGTACGTACGTACATACATACATACATACATACATACATACATACATACATACATACATACATACATACATACATACATACATACATACATACATACATTTATACATACATTTATATACCAAAATACCTCTTCTCCATCCCATAACCCTCTATCCCTTATTTGCTTCCTCTGCCTTAGCTCCTTGAAGAGGATTGGTCATTCTTGACCCCAGCCCCACTACCCGAATCAAAAGCACATAAAAGAAGAAAATACTCGCGAAAGAAATATGCCAGATATTCCACGACTATAAAAAGACAGTTTCCAAGGAAACTACGACCATCAGCGTGGAAGACGATCCCCCCGCCCCCTCCCCCCCAAAAAATGGATAAAAACCAAACGACGTGCCTAATGACACAGTACAACACATGCCACAAGTTGTGTCTGTACTTTGGCTTTGTGCACTGTGGTACCCTAAGTCTTGTGAATCGCATCTTTTATATTATAAAAAAAAATCTCCCCGAAATATGACAGATTTAGAATACTGAGTTAAATTAGGGGACTGGTAGGGTTTTTAATATTTCGCAAATACTGTAATAGTAAGAAATTGAAATGGAATATCAGTTTTGGTGATGTTAGAATCTAAACCCACAACAAGACTACATTTGAGTTGTAGACATGAAGGGTTTGTTCTCAATATAATAAAATCGCCTGAGGACATCCAGAAAATATATTGAATCCATTCCTCGGGCAAAATAGAATATATAAATGGAAGAGACTGCAAGAGACCATAAGGTCTATACTAGGCAGTTCCATGTTCATTACCACCTGTCATCCCCATCCATAAAGTTATCTTTTCTTAAAACAACCAATGATTTCAGCGCTCACCTCATGATTACTAACTCTATTCCATTCGTTAACCGCTCTGTCGGTAAACCAATTCTTTCCCATTTCCTTTTTAGACTTAAATTTGTCCAAATCAAATCCGTTACAATATGTCCGGCCCTGTTGTCTTGATATGATGACCTTGTCTTCATAACACTTATTAAAGCCCATTGACCCCTTTGGATAGATAAATAAAAATTTGAAATAAACAAATGAATAAGTGAATTAAAAGAACAAATTAATTTATTCATTCATAAAAATAAGAAATAATAAGTAAGTACAAAGCATATAAATACAATCAAATAAAAATGGACACAGACACACATACACACACCACACAAGCATCGCAAAACAGACCAAAGTAAAACAAACACTCCCTGAAATTGCCCTAAAATGGTAAAATAAATCAAATAAATAAATAGAGAAGAAAAATAAGGAATCATTTAGAATAACAGATAAATAGATGGACGAACGAATAGGTCACCATTTAGCACTAGAACACAACACTCAAAGAAATATTTTGCCTCAGAAACTATGGGACATGTACATATCCCTGTTTTACGAAGCTGCCATGTTCGTCTTACTACGAGGAATCAATTATCCAACACTGGCTGTTGCCGATATCCCGTGGCATTTGGGTCGTCTGCAAGAAACTCGGAAGCGACAGGTCGATTGATTCTTCGCTTGTGTTTATATTCACCTCGTTAAGGGCTCCAGGACTAATCTGAGATCCAGTTTCCTTTCAACTCGAATATTCGAATAATTCGAACTCGAAATGTTGGATACAAATCATCTGTTTAATGAATATGTAGCCAGTTTTAGTGTATACAGGGAACCAGTTATGCCAATTATCTTCAAGTTATGAACACTTCCTTTTTATCTCTTTCCATTCGGTTTTCGGTAGTTAAGGTGTTAATTGTATATTACGACTTCCACAAATGATATATTGGCCTTGAAAACAACGAGTTTCTTAATAATGGTGGGTAGGAGAGGTTGTAATATAGGCTATATCTTTTTATGTACCGAGTTACGAACGCGGCGTTTTTACATGTCTCGTCACACGACAGTTTCCCACAGATACAGTTACAAGGAAAATTTTTACCCAAGCTACAATTCTCATAATGTCAATATAATTTTTGTAGAGTATGTGATATAATTTCCTATGTAGTATATAGCTTACAGTGAGGTAATTTTCTGGAATAGATAAAAAGAAAAAATTTCACACAATCTGATTTTTATATCATAAAAATTTCTGGGTGGGTAATGACCACTTCGCGATGGGGTAGTAGTGGCTTCCTATTTCGCCAAGTCGCCCTTCGCCCAAATTTGCGGTTCATTAAATTTACTGAACTTTGTTAAATTAAGGTTACGGTGCGGCACTCTGGGAGTTTGGCGAAATTCTATTGGGCGATATGAGATTTGTTCGAATTGGGGCAAACATCGTCAATACACCCCCTCACAAACGTTATTTTTTTTTAAATATACTCGTATACTGATAAAAGGCAATAGAGGGGACCGTAACTTAAAACTAATGCAGTCAGTACTCCATAGCGGGAAGAGGAGAATCATATCTATCTAGTCGATCGTGGGACATCTGTGGTTCCCAGAACGTGTGACGGTCTGTTGTATCCAGTGGTGATCGTTGTTTTCCCAGAAACGTTGTCAACCTGCACCTGGAGCAGGGTGGCCAACTGAAACTCCTCGCGTTTTTACCAATGAAGTAGTCGAATAGTCGTATATGTGGCTTCCTACTCCCAGAGAAAGAGAGAGAGAGAGAGAGGTAGTTTCCAGTCCTGCACAGGCACATGGACTCTCAAACTGTAGTGTAATTGCACACACACACACACACACACACACACACACACACACACACACACACACACACACACACACACACACACACACACACACACACACACACACACGTACACACACACATGTACACACACACACACACACACACACACACACACACACACACACACACACACACACACACGTACACACACACATACACACACACGTACACACACACTCACACACACACTCACACACACACACACACACACACACACACACACACACACACACACACACACACACACACACACACACACACACACACACACACACACACACACACACACGAAGTCCGGTACGTGATCCAAGCCCATGGTGAATCACACACACACAAACACACAAAAACAAAACACGTTGGATCGATAGAATAGACGAGTGTAGAGCACGTGGGCTGGCAGGAGAGGAGGCGGGCATTAAATGCTTCTGCCAAGGTGTGACGGAGAGAGAAAAAAGAATAAAAATGGTCTGTGCGAGGAGTGTTGTTTAGTGGGCGCGAGAATCGATCTGCGACGTCTTCCTCGGGGGGTTGGGGGGGAGGCAAGATAGCAGTCGCAGAGGCGTTTTTTTTTATATATACTTGTTTATTATTATTTCTATTATTGCTGTTGTTATTATCGTTGTTATTAATTTATTATTATTATATATTATTATTATTATTATTATCTTAGTATTTTTCTCTTTTCTTTTTTCTTTATTCTTTTGTTTTGTTTTTCTTTATTTTCCTTTTCCTTTATTCTTATTTCATTTTTTTCTTTTCTATATTTTTCTGTTCTTTTTCTTTCCTTTTCGTTTTCTCTTTGTCTCTTTCTTTTTTTCTTTATTTTTTCTTTTCTTTTCCTTTTCTCTTTGTCTCTTTCTTTTTTCCTTTATTTTTCTTTTCTTTTTATTCCTTTATTTTTTCTTTCGTTTTCTTTATTTGCATTTTCTTTTTTTCATTATTTTTCTTTTATACTTATTTTTTCTTAGTATACCTCTTTATCTTGACAGATGTTTAAATTGTGACTTATATGTTATCATAAAAAAAAAAAAATATGGGCGAAATATTTTACCGTTGTAGATTATATACCTCTTGATCACGAATAAAGTTTTCGATTTTTTAATTACAGTTTAAGTTATCATGAACAAAAAATAATCGTGAATTACAGGTTTGATAAAAATCTTGGCAAGTTATCAGTGCGGTTTAATCAAGTGAAAAATACTTTTGTGTTGAGAGTCGCTAGGACGAGCTAATTAGTAAAATACAAAATGGAAGACAAAGGCAAGTAGAAAACATTAAATTTTGCAAATTTTTGCCAACAATACGATTTGCATCTGTTTTTACGCCTTTTGTCATAAATGATATGCAATACTTATTGACGTTCACATTTATATCAACGTATTCATTTATTTGTTTATTTATTACTTCATATACTTGTTTATTTATTTATGACGTTTATGACAGTTATCTACAAGAAAACGCGTTGAAATAGCAACAGATGTTGTTGGTGAAAACTTGCAAACGTTTCCTGTTTTGTAGGCTGCTGCGCCGCTAAGAGTGAAGACGCCTAACGTAGCGGTGGCCGGCGCCACACTATGCCGCGGCGCCAGACGCATCAAGTTCAATAAGCCTAATAGGATCACTTAGCGACAGCCAAAACTTTACATTATGACAACCACCACCTCCCTTAAAATACTCTCGTAACCTTTGGAGTCAAATGACTCTTAATAAGGGAGACTTTGCTGTCGCCAACAAGAGGCAACGGCGAAGCCGGACAGTGTGACATCGGCTTATGGCTATTGTTTACAAAATGAGAGCGTCAAGCAGGTGTAGTCCTTTAAGATATTGTCACGATCCAAAGTTTCTACCCCCGCTACAGGTCTCACGACCTCAATATGATTATCTTGTGCCGAGTAAGTCATATTTTCCTATGCATTATTCAACTTGGGTCGTTTTTTTAATAAGTTAATATATATATATATATATATATATATATATATAATATGTGTGTGTGTGTGTGTTATGTATATATATATATATATATATATATATATATATATATATATATATATTATATATATATATATATATATATATATAATATGTCATGAAAAAATCGGAGTGTGTTAAAAATTTAGTCCTTGGGGGACTGAGAATCAGTAACTTGAACTAGCCCACTGCAAGACCCCCGGTCTCTCCCGTGGATGATCATACAGCCTCTGTATCTTGCCAAAGTAGCTGAATCCGGCTTGGAAATATTGTATGGATGGTGTGACTTGTGTGTAAATTTTAAGATCCATTCCGAAATGGAATGTAACAAACTAGAAAAAAAAATCAATAGTTTGTCCAGTGAATCTCAAGGACGAGATGAATAAGTTATTTTTATTACGTTTGGATTTACATGAAAAACTAATTGTATTTTCCAGGCATCACAAAATGGCCGAAACAGTGCAATGAGGCAATCTTTGTTATGTGCAAAACAAGAAAATATTAATGACATTTTCCATAACATTCATTTTGCATCGAAGGGAAAACACTAGAGCGTTTTGTGGACAAGACTTAAGTTATCATCGATAAAAGCTTGTAAATTACAGGTTTGATAAACATACAGCTTGGCAAGTTGTTAGTGCGGTTTAATGTTTTTTTCTTTGAGAGTCGCTAGGATGAACTAAATAGTACAATACAAAGTGGATGGCATCCTCATGGCAAGCAGAAAACCTTAAATTTTGTAAATTGTTGCAAATGGCCAAAAAAGAGTGAGTAACTCGGCGATAAAACAGTCGAACTTTGCGGAAGTTGAGCTGAGCACGCGCCACGAACTGCAGTTCATCGTAGAGGAACTCGAAGTGTGAGTGGTGCGCGTCTTGGAACCTCGCCACCTCGCCGTGGAAGCGCCCATGTTCTGGTCGTGGCAAATGAGGCCACAGGACCCTGAATGCCTTCGTGATATGAAAACATATCTCGTGGCAGATATCCGATCTCACCGATCTTGCATGTTGTCCCAGATGGCTTTTCACTTCTCAACTGTAAGACTCTTCATGAGGTACCTCGCCACCTGAGGCGATCTTCAGCGTATAAGCCTTCATTCCACGCAGCCGCGTCAACCTTGTACCAAATTTTCTAAAATACCCTTACCTGTACTTTGCTACCACGCCATCTCTAGTGTCCCTTTCCTTGGTGACTGTCCCCAAGCCCAAGTAATAAAAGAAAAAAAAATGTCATTATTCCCGTGCTACTGACAACAACCTCGATCGCCATCGCGAAGATCAAGATCGAAGATCACTATCGACCTCCGACAACACAACGACTTCGACGCCACGAAGCACACAGTATGGGGTGTGCACCCGTAGGTTTTTTATGTGTTCCTGTCCCATTGTATGTGCATATATATTCGCCATATATATATATATATATATATATATTCTTTGGCACTTGATCGCCTCGTCCACCATATAGTATCCTTTGTATCACCCATTCGTTTTGCTATATTATCTACACCTTCACCAACGCCATGAACCATCACGTATGTGCAAGTCTCTCATATTCCTAGTAGTGACTGTGTGTTACCTGTCCCCCCTCCAACAGTCTCTAAAGTGCATAAAATGGTAAAGGTGGCGGCTTCGTTCTCAGCTGCGTGATTCCTGGTGTGGTCTCCTCACCCTTCTATTTATACATTACACGTGTATCCATCTACATAGGGAAGTTGGGAAAGAATACAAGATGTAGAGCTATAAAGTCTGATAATTATTCTGGTAAGAGTGTATAAAAGACTAGGAAGACTGAGAGAAAAGTCAGAGGCTAGGTTGCAAGACCCTTTTCATTACAATAATGTAAAATACTTGGTTTTGAAGGTCGGTCAGATGAAAACTTTCGGGGATGAAGGTCAATGGCCAGGGTGACATTTTCAACTATAAGTAAGAACCTATTGCAGATAGAGGCGTATAAGTAAGAAGTTGCATAAATATTTCTATTTTACACAAAGACTTTAAGTGATCTTGAAAAAGTCAGATTCAAGGTTACAGATTTTTAGAAGGTCAAGTTATATTGTAAAGGTCAGACAATGAATGACCCTTGTAAGGGTAAGATTCAAGGTTACAAATTTTAGAGGGTTAAGTGATCTTGTAAAGGTAAGACTCAAGGTCACATATTTTTAGGTAGTTAAGTTACCTTGCAAGGGTTAGGTATTAAGTGACATTGCAAAAAATAAAAATTCAAGGTTACGTACTTTCGAGAGATAAGTGCCCTTGTAAAGGTCAGACTGAAGGTCACATATTTCTAGATGGTTAAGTGACCTTGTAAAGGTCAGAGCTTGTGTGACTTTGTACAGGTCAGGGCTTGTGTGACCTTGTAAAGATTAGGGTTTTGTGTGACCT
>NC_134778.1:15889758-15944758 GCF_046742065.1 Oratosquilla oratoria | reverse complement strand
GACAGCCAATGATAATTTCGGCCCTCACTACATGGATACCAAGTTTATTTCATTCGTTAACCACTCTGTCGGTAAAGCAGTCCTTACCTATCCCCTTCGTAAACCTAAATTTGTCCAAATTAAGCCCATTACTACGAGTCCTGCCATGCAGTCTTAATATGATGACCTTACCTGCATCACCCTGTTAAAACCCTTGACCCATTTGAATACATTTATTCTAAAGAGACACTTCTTAGGAAGCATAGTGTCATGCGATCCAAAATAACTTCGTTTCCGGGCCGTGCCACATCAGCACTCTGTGCACTGGTAAGAACTGTAAATAAGGCAAGATCGATAGTGACGCAGTACTTTATGTTCTTCTTGAAATCGAACTTATACTGATGACATAGTGTACACTCATAATCTTCCCACTCGAGTCAGTGTTTCTCCGATTTTGACCGAAATTGTGGCAGTCAGTGGCTGAGGAAGTTTGAGGTTTTAGCATATTGTTCCTCAGACTAAAAAAGGACTTAACCAACTACCTGTGTTGTGTTTCTATGCATGTGACAGACTTGTACCGTACCTTCAGATTGAAGATATGTATCACCTCAGTTGCAATGAATATAAAACATTGACTAAAATTGGTATTCGTGGCAAAATATTTGTGTTTTTCTAGGCCTTACCCAGACAACAAAACAATATCTCTTCCTTGAGTGACTTATAGGCGAATCTGGTCGCCGTTATCGGTTACGTGGGGCCGTGGGTAACTTGCAAGAGAGACCTGGGGTAACGGATTGATGGATGGGTTGATTCTGCCACTCGAGAGGAAACGATAGACAATGGATTAAGACCCGCAGACGTGTGGATCATTTGGAACACCTGGTGTGGCAGGTGTTCCATCGCCCTCTCTTGACCTCATTATTGTGTATGGATACAAGAGGGCCGTACACATAGGGTCGTTTTACACGTATCGACCTTTCGTCGTGTGCCGTCCACGACACGACATCGTACTTTCATATAACCATGGGTGTCTATGGACGCTTTCACGTGTCCGTGAGAGCGCGACGACGTAACATGGACGGCGCACGGCGAAAAGTCGATACGTGTGAAGCGAGCCTTAGAACCCCTTCGCCAGCCTTGGTGAATGCCTTTTGCCACTAGACGGTATAGTGTTACTCATTTCCTTCGCTATACTTGTGGAAATTACTATAGATTCTCTAGATAAACCAGACCAACAAATCAGGTAGAAAACATCGTCTTTCTAATGGTAGAAAGCGTTCACCAGGACTTTTTTCGCCGTAAAATCACCATGGTAAATGATTTAGTTTTCTCAACAAATTTCACGGAATTTCATTTGATATGCTGGAGAAAATCATTTTCCTCCAGCATATCAAATTCATTCCCGAAAGCTACGGTCTACAAATTTGCTCCAACATTTGTAGGAAAAATAACCCAGTGTAATAAAATCTGTATGGTCTGTACTCGCTTTATGGCAACTAGAGATGTTGCCATACCAGTGAGTCGAACTTTTATATTTTCGGATTCCATGAGACAGAGCCTTGATGACGTTAATCACTTCAGTACGACTCAAATTCTCACGAGTAGTATCGGCTGCCATATGTACGATGCATCACATTACTCGCATTATAAAATATAAAGTCACTGCTGTATTACTCATTCTTTTTTACTCTTGAGTAATAATAAACACAGAAAACGTGATCAAACCAGTTCACAGAATCCGGGGGTAACTTATACACAACTACAATATATATATATATATATATATATATATATATATATATATATATATATATATATATATATATATATAATCAAGACGCCGACATCCTCGTGTACCCATTAGTGCCTCATGACGTCATCGTATGGGTCATCGTACCGAAATGGTGAAAACCATTGATACAAAATCTCTGGTGGCCGTTATAAGGATTTAGACCGATAGTAGGCCACGAACTAGGCCACTTGTTGGTTTACTTGGGTAAGCTAATTAAGCTGCCTTATCACCGAACGCCATCCAAGGTACTGGGATTACTCTAACCGATAAAGGTGGGTTATACAAGGGGCAGTGTCAGCGGGTTCTATGTAAACTTGTTCGGTCGGGTTTCCTAGGGTTTATTGAGGTAGACTTCATGGTGAAATGTTTGTAGCTTCGGAGTACAATCTCCAAAGGGCAAAACTCTCCCCTGGTGAGTTAAAGGAGAGCGTCTTCCCTAACCCCTCTCCTAGGTTCCTCACCTAGGCTCCCCCTGTCTGTCGAGCACAGTCGCCACCTTATAAAGGGTCAAAGGCCCGTCTAGGCACCTTTGGTGTGGTTGTTAGCAAATACATTTGGGTTTAATACGATGTATTTGTGTTAGTTGTATAGTAATGGGTGGCTATCTTTCGTGGATGTGGTTAGATATGGTGTATGTATTGGAATTATGATTATGTAGGTTGGTAGGTATTAAAGAAAGGTTAACGAACTGTCTGGTGACATAGGGCACTTATGTTCGTTCCTTGCTGGACGGTGGCGTGGTGGCTTGTTGTGATATGTTGCATTCTCTGAGTCATATGTTTTGTGATTTAGAAATACGAGGTCAGCAAGACTGCTAAAGGCTGCCTTTACGGTTGGGGAATACATTTCATGGCGTGTGACCTATCGGTATGTTAGTAATGGATACAATTACAAAGCTCGCATAGTGATCGTTTAGTTTGCAAGGCTGTGCCATACAAGGCATGGGTCTTAGGACATCTTGAGATAATCCTGGTGTCTTCCTGGAAGCTTGCCAGGGATGGTAAAAGTCCAATGCGATTGTGAGTGGTCGTGGGACTTGTGTCTAATGGAAAATATTTTGCTTACGTGTGTTAACGTAACAACACGTATTTGTCGGCTAAGGTTTGCATGTTGAGATAAGATCACCTCCACGGTTCTGACATGTCAGATCACGTTTCCAGAACAGCGTGGGTGCGAGTTTTATAGGTCTATAACAAACATATGGTTGTAGATTTATCATAAAATTTATTTTTAAAATAATCATAAATTCAAGTTGTCAATATTCGTAGTACTTTGCTCTTACGTCACCAACGCTCTATATATGATCAAGAACCAGGCGACGTTATCAGGCCCAGGTAACTGTCGACGTTAGTGCGTGCGTTTTAGTTGAGAGATGCACTGTCGCCTTTTGGCTGGATGATGAAGAGATTTGGTAGGAAAAAACTATAATAATGTTGAGGTGAATAGATTTAATGGTAAGATAATCGAGTTAGGGAAGCGGGAATTGTTGAAGGAGGGGAGGAAATTGTGGAATAGCGATCCGCGCAGTTCATAAAAATAGAAACAAACATTGCTATGACGTCACATGCTATTGCGCGGGAAAAATACCTTGCGGATAAACGAATGTCTGCCTCGGTGCACTATTTATTTTCTTGTGAAAAATATGTCTGTTGAGCAAGGAAGGGAGGAGGCAGGAGATAGGGATGAGTGTAGAGTGGTTGTGCATGGATGATACCGTTATGTAAGGGAAGGAGGGGCGGGGATGGCGGGTAGAGTGTGCATATGTGTGAATGATATTTTGACGAAGCCTGAAGGGATTTCTCTCCGTCTTCTTTCTTCTGCATGCGTGGACGGAGAGGATGGGAGGTGTATTGCTACATTACTTCTGAACCAGGGTAGTCAGATATCAAGACTTCAATAACTTTTTGTATTTACAGTTTAATGTACATAAAAAAACATACTGACAGTATTCTATATAATTCCACCATCTACATCTTATCAAATTTGGCAAAAAACAGTTTTGTCTTCATTTCACTGCGTCGTCTGCTATTCGAAACATTCCGCCCGTGCGCTTCGGGAAAGGTTCGGGGAATTCCGCGTTCGTGACGTCACTGTTGCCAAACAAACAATATTGTTATTCTGAATAACTAGACTTCGGAAAAGTGGTATGCGAGGCGCAATTAAAAGTGAATTTTCTGAATAAATTCTTCTGTAATAGGTAAAAACTTTATTTGTATGCTTTTAAAAAGTACTTTTTCGAGCAATACGATGATTTTTAGCGAATGGTATATCTGTTGATATCTGACCTTTAAGGCACTGCGATTAACTGCTAAATTGGCACAACAGTTAATGAAGATAAGGAGAATGAAAATGATCAAGAAATAGTTGATAGAGGCCTTAAGAGTTCCGGCAATTCCAAAGAGTAGAGGGAATTGATAGCCGAAAAGGGCTGAAAGAAGACGAAAAAATGTGGAGCCTACGGTGTCGGCGAGTCCCTTGAGCGAAAGTATTTGGTAAATGTGGTTTGAAACCAATCGCAAGAAAATGAGAAGAAATAATACGCCGTGTGTCAACCCAATGTTGTGACAAAAGGTATAGATAAATGGAAATATCCCTACGATAGAAATAGCCCCCTCACCCCCACAATCTCAAGTCCTCTGTTTCACATTAAAATCGACCAACATATTTTCATCAAGTGAACCAGTGTAGGAATGAAATGGTCACCTCAATATTTTTTCCCACACACTAACAGTAGCCATTAGTGGCCTGCTGTCATTTGTTTATTACTATTAACATTTTCTCCATTTGTATGGCAGAGCTACAGCCCTTCTGAGGAAGAACTGGAAGCTTATGAAGACGAGGAAGATTTGGTGATAGATAATAAAAATTCAGGGAAGAGGGTAAAAGAAAATTCTCATTTTTTCTCTTGCTTGTTCAGTGACTTAGAAGCATGAATATACTCAAATAGTATGTTAGAATAGTGAATATTTTATTGTTATTTTTTAGAAAATACCACCACAATTTGCAATCTCCCAGCCGATGTAGTATTTTGTTCTGCTAGTTACCATTCATAGTCTCGCTGTTAATTATCACATAGTATCTATGCATGTTGCTTCATCGTTATCTTTATATCATAAAGTATGTGAAGACACTATATTCTTATCTAAGATCAAAAGAATACCTCAAAATAGCCTTATATCACTTCACGAATTATTTCATTAGTACTTTAAACTATTCAGTACTAATTTTATTTAACATGCATTTCACTAAAGATGTGTATATTTCTCGTTATGTTCTATATGGTTCTTAATGCATGCAAGTAAAATATAGCCCATGATAGCAATAATAATGCACGCAGCGTTAATCGAAGTTAGAATGTTACTCTATATATGAATGATATTTAAGCATCAAATGATTGATTAATTGTCTATCATTAATTATGTGTATTTTGAAAATACTCCATTCTGAGATGGGAAATGAACACTTGTGAATTTTAATTCCTTATATTTTTGCAAATGTAATTTATGGTTCGCTGCAGGGTTCGAGACTATTGAAGACATTTACTGATTTTCTCTTCAGTCCACCAACACTTAATACAGGATCTCTATCAACAGCAGCTGTATTTCTTACACTTTTTCACACAACTGACTACTGGGACAGCTCTCCTCTCCTTACAACTTTCAGCCAGTGGCATAGAAACAGGCCCACACCAATACATCACAGACAACAGTCCATGGTTTCTTACCAGAGAGATCATCTATGGGAGGTTCTGAGGGCTGTTACCAGCCAAAATGGGGCTGCAGATTTCCTTCTTGGTGAAACTCTCGAGGCAACAGTTGATTGCCTGATTCACACATCTCTTGTCCTAAAACCCCATTGATCCTCTCTTTCATCCTTTGTGACTTCATTAACTGAACTGTTACTATTCTTCCCAATTCTTTTCCTAGTTAGTTGATTGCAGACTGTCACATTCTACTGTGGACAGCCCTCACCTCAGTGGAGAACCCTTGGGAAGACTTTGGGACTATTAATTCTCCTACCATGCAGGCAGGGCCTGCTTTCACCCAGGCATGCCTGACCATACCTGGGTGGATACACAAAGCTTTATTGTAGGGTAGAATGTACATTAGTACGAAGGTGCGGAATTGGCTTTGCGTGCGCTTTGTCTGATTAAGACATCTTCATCTTGTTCTTTATCTTTTTACTTATGTCATTTATTTCTGGCATGAGGGGACAAAGCTATGTAAGTGTGTAATGTTGCTATGTACTCGTAAATGAAGTAGCTGGCCCTGCTGTGGATATGCTGTGTCTTGCTGCATTGCTTCTGACCCAGGGTGATGATCGAGATGCAGGGATGATCCGTCATCCCTGAGGAGCCAAGATGAGAGTGGGGTGGGGGAAGGGGGGGAGAGGACCTTGGTGTATGGATAGATAGACTTCTGTCATTTGCCTTATATAGTTTCCTATTCTCCTCATTTCTTCATTTTGTGAACGAATATATACATTATACTCTATACATTGTGAATCTCTCTACAGAGGTTGCCACTTATTTCCTTGCAAGGATGGGTATCATGACCTTTGTAGTTACAACGATTTTCCCATTCTATATACCTGATTTCTCTGATTAGGTTCCCTCCAAAGGTAGAAAACAGAAGGAAAGATTCGACTAAAATAAACTTCTGCAAATATAATTGAAACAGCCTCACTTATAATGCATATATGTGCATTACAATGGTAATGTACATAACAGGAGATTGTGAGATTGTGGCAACAGCTAGTTTCAATAACAGCCCCACAGTTATTCTCTTACATGCTCAACTGAAATTACCATCTGTGGGGTGAGGAGATTGGCTCCAGCCTCCTTTAACCTATGGGGGTTGTGAATTCTATCTCCACAAGGCATGAAAATAGGACAAGATAACTCTGTCACAGGGAAAAGCTAATTGTTTAAATGTATGTGCATGAGTATGCAAAGATCGACTTGAATCTGATAATGTATTTCATTTCAGCCTCCATTTGGTGGTCATGCAAAGGAGGAAACTGCACCACCACGCAGACCACTGGCTGCCTCAAATCCTCCAAATGGTCTTGTTTCTTGCAAGGTGTGTGGGAGGAACTTTGCACCAGATCGCATTGACAAGCACACCACAATTTGTTCCAAGTCCCACGCCAAAGCTAAAAAGAGGAAGGTGAGTTATCTGTCATATCTACAAATAGTATACCTAATAACATGTCTATTTTAAAATTGCAACAAGATTTTCCTCCTACGAACATCCAAATATATATCATAAGGTTTGTCTGCTCTATGAGGGTATATCTATACACATAAGAACATAAGAATAAAGGAGGCTGCAGGAGACCATAAGGCCTACACTAGGCAGCTCCGTATCCATCACCACCTGTCATCCCCATCCATAAAGTTGTCTAATAATTTTTTAAAACAACTGATAGTTTCAGCGCTTACTACATGGTTACTAAGTTTATTCCATTCATCGACCACCCTATTAGTAAACCAATTCTTGCCTATTCCCTTCTTAAATCTAAATTTGTCCAGTTTATACCCATTACTGCGAGTTCTGCCCTGTTGTTTTATTATGATGACCTTGTTTGCTTCACCCTTGTTAAAGCCTTTGATCCACTTGAACACTTCTATTAGATCACCCCGCACTCTACGTCTTTCCAGAGAGTGTAAGTTTAGGTGCCTAAGCCTCTCTTCGTAAGGCAAATTTCTGAGTCCATGTATCATTTTGGTCATTCTTCTCTGTACTGATTCTAGTGAATTAATGTCCATTTTGTAGGACGGAGACCAAAACTGTACCGCATAGTCAAGGATGGGTCTAACTATCGCTAGATAGAGTTTAATAATTACCTCTGCACTTCTATTCGTTACCGTCCTCGCAATGAAGCCTAATACACTGTTAGCTTTATTTCTGGCGCTAATGCACTGCTTCCTAGTTTTGAGGTCCGAACTCACCAGAACACCCAAGTCCCTCTCGCACTCAGATTTTGCTAAAAACGTGTTATCTAAATTGTATCTATTTTTGGGGTTGTGTAGCCCTACGTTTAACACGCTACACTTAGAGATATTGAAGTTCATTTGCCATTTCACCGACCATATTAACAATTTATTAAGATCATCCTGCAGAATCTCTGCGTCGTCTCCTGACCTAATTAGGCGTCCTATTTTAGTGTCGTCCGCAAACTTACTAACATCACTATTTATCCCATCGTCTAAGTCGTTTATGTACATAATGAACAATAAGGGACCCAAAACCGAGCCCTGGGGGACCCCGCTAGTAACATTCCCCCACCTAGATTTTATTCCATATATGGTGACCCGCTGTTTTCTGTTACTAATCCAAGCTCTAATCCATTCTAACACTTTTCCCCCAATGCCATGGGCTTTGATTTTATTTAATAGTCTCCGGTGCGCTACCTTGTCGAACGCTTTGCTAAAGTCAAGGTAAATAACATCGTAACTTTCATTGTTATCTAAATTTTACATGTTTTAACTTTGTTCAATTTCATATTACTAAATACACCAGTTTATTGGAGTCAGTCCTATTTAACTAATGATTATTAGTATAAATCTGTTTGTACTTCTTGCCATTTGAATACACAGGCATTGTGTCTACTCCATGTATTCAGACTTAATTACGATTCTGTCACCTTCATGCTATGAATATATGTCACAGGGTTAGTGTTTCCTACATGAATTCAGTTCCTCCAATCATGTACTTCATAGATTTTGTTCTAACCACAGTACCAACACAGATTCAAATTGCCCCAGGTGCAACCACCACACAAAAGACTCAGAGCACCATGTACTACAATGCCTTACACTAACAATCCCCAGACAACAACACAATATATCTTCTTTAAGTCTGTCTGGAGGCCGTTGCTAGTGTCCTGAAGCCTATGGGTCTTGTGCAAGAGAGACCAGGGGCAACAGATTGTTCTAGTCAATGCTTTATTAACCAAGTAATGGGGCCGCCTTCGAGTTAAATGAATAATCGAGACCACCCTGTAGGTCAAGGTCTACGTTTCAGTTAAATTGAATAATGTTGAATAAATCAGAATAGGGACCAACAATGCATACCTGCCACCAGTGGTCCTTGGAGATGGACATCAGAGAGAATCAACTCCCAGATACAGCAACAACTCCATCTGGGGATGCCTCCCTTAGGGGCAGCATGTAATCTCCAGACTTGGCCCAGCATTCCTCATCAACTTCAAATATCTCCCCTCCTCACACACTTTTTCATCTAAAGAGAGCTGGTGGATATTGTTCCCCACATTCTCCTCTTCAATGGTGATATAGAAATAGACCCACATTGATATGACACAGACAACAGTTCAACATTTCTCCCCAAAGAGATCTATGGGAGGGCCTGAGGACCAGTGCTTGTTGCTGTGGAGATGCATTTTCCCTGTCATCCAAGTTTAAGGCGCAAAAAAAAATATATATATATATATATATATGCCATCACTAGGCAGAACAAAGTCTATAAAGTGTGTTATTGTGTTGAAAGATATTTTTTTTTTATCTGAATTACCAGTGGAGATAAAGTATTAATGCTTAGTTTCTTTCCACATGCTCCATGATAGATCAAGGTAAACAAAAAATGTACTTGGTTGGATTTGTAGTAGCTAGATGCACTTTTGCATGTCAGTAGATCAATAGCATTCATTATATTTGTTTTCTTTATTTTCTAATTTTTTATGATATTTTGAGTTCTGATAAATGTGCAGATACTTGTGGTAAGTGCCAAACACGCAGTATTTTGGTAGAAGTTTATTGCGGAGATCTACACACAAGTAAGACAGGAAGTGATCTGTCACAAGCGAATGCTTGGGGGGCCTAGCTGGGCATAAGACGCGCCTGTGGCCTACTTTCTGTTACATTGTTGCTAAGCGGGAAAAAGATTGAGCAAAACAATACATACTAACATATCTAGGTATATACATAGAAATATACAGCAACAAGAGAACAATTATATATAATGATGAATATGCATGCAAAATGGTTAAGGGTAACATATATTTAGTTCCTTAATTCTACGACGTGTACAATTGGCATAGACGCATACGCGTTTAGCGTACGCCTAATGACGTATATATATTCGGTTATATAATTATGTATAGGACACTTATATTGTAATGACTACATAGGCTTACTTATACAAAACATTTACAATAGATATATGTTGATATTAAGTACTCATGTATAATAATGAAGTATGACATATACAATAAAGGAGATACATATACAATAAATATATACAATAATTAAGTAAGAAAGGGCTTGGCTACAGTACTCCCCCCTTGAGAGAGTTAGCGTCAGTGAAGAAAGTCTTTAGTAGTAGTAAAAATCAGATTTATTGTGAAATCTGACTGCCCTGCCTGAGCGACTTTTGTATGGGAGAGCGGAAGTATGAGGGTGGGAGGGAGGGGAAGATGTGATAGGGTGGCCGAGGTCATTGGCATTTGTGGGTGGTATGGGATTCGGTGGGATGACAGTTGAAGTGTCAGAAGTGGATGAAGTAGGAAGAGGAGGAGTGGAAGGTGTTGAGGGTATGTCTGGGGTTACATGGAGACGGGTCTTAGGGCGAGGAGAAACTGGGAGGAAAGCTGGTTTCAAACGATCAATGGAAACTGAGGTTTCGCCTTGAGGTAGGTTAAGGATGAAGTACTTAGGTTCACGTCGAATGACGTCATATGGACCAGAGTACGGAGCCTCCAAACTCTTACGAATTCTGTCGACTCGTAACCAAACTTTAGAGCAAGAATGAAGGTCGTGAGGGAGATAGGGTGGAGGTAGTGTATGGCAGTCACCGGATGCGAGATCTTGGAAATTAACAGACTGCATTTCCTTGATAAGACGAAGGATGGTTGTGTCATCCGAGGAGTGGGTGTGTTCCTGAGTAATGGCGACAGAAGGGCATAACATGTGAGCGCCAGTAACGGCGGTAAATGGGGAAAATTTGGTGACGTGAGGTGTCATGCGATAGCCAAGAAGGACGATAGGTAAGGAGTAAAACCAGTTATCTTGCCTAGCGCGGAGAGCTGATTTCAGAGAACGGTGGAAACGTTCAATCATGCCGTTAGCTTGAGGGTGATAACTAGTAGTACGCATATGGTGGAAACCAATGATAGATGAAAGCTTAGAGAAAAGTTCACTCTCGAATTGGGAACCTCTATCCGTGATGACATGAAGTGGAACACCGAAACGGCATATCCAGCCATTTACAAAAGAGATTGCTACAGAAGTGGCAGTAGTGTCAATGATGGGAATTGCTTCAGTCCAACGAGTAGCTCGGTCAATGCAAGTCAACAAGTATTTGTATGGGAGAGGGTAAGGATAGTTAGGAAGAGTAGCAGGGGGCAACGGTCCTACAATGTCGATGTGTACTGACTGGAAGCGGTCAGTAGGAGTAGATATAGGAGAAACAGGAGAGGAAGTGTGACGGGTAGTCTTAGACTGTTGACACCTAAGGCATTGTCTTACAAATGTCTTTACATCTCTGTCAATGTGTGGCCAGAAGTAACGTTGTTTGACCAACTTAGAGGTGGACTGAACACCAGGATGAGAAAGGTTATGCAAAGAAGAGACTACGTCATTACGTAAGGGTAATGGAACAAAAGGTCGAGGAGTGTTAGTAGAGGTATCACACCAGAGTGTTAAATCAGAGGGTAAAGTGAATTTAGAGAGTCTAGGCTTGAAAGTTTCCAGTTCGTCATCTGTTGTCTGACTTTGAGCTATGCCACTTAAGTCAAAAGCGTCGAGTGTAACAGCGCATGACGTGCGAGATAAGCAATCAGCGATGACGTTAGTTTCGCCACGAATGTACTCGACTGAAGAAACGTATTCAGAAAGAACAGAGAGTTGTCGTTGTTGTCTGTCAGTTTTAGCAAGAGATTTAGAGTAAAAGGCAGCTACGAGGGGTTTGTGGTCAAGAAATAGGGTAACTGTATGTCCGTCAATGAGAGTCCTGAAATGCAAAACTGCGAGGTAAGCAGCTAATAACTCGCGGTCGTAGGTGGAATAGATGCGTTGTGTGTGTCAGAGAGTTTCTTCGAGTAGAATCCTAGGGGCGTTGGCTCGCCGTCTATAACTTGATAGAGAGCGGCGCCAACGGCTAGGCTTGAACTGTCAGTCACGAGTTGGTAGTTTGTCGGTAATAGGGAAGGGTAAGCTAAGGTTGGACAGTCCAGTAAGGCTTGCTTCAAATTATTGAAGGAGTCCTTTGCTGCGTCAGTCCAAGTGAGACACTTTGAAGAAGGATATTGTTTAAGAAGCTCAGTAAGGGAATAGGCTACGGTTGCAAAATTAGGAATCATGGGCCGAAAAAAATTGATCATACCCATGAAACGGCGCAAAGCCTGTGAAGTCTGAGGCAAAGGGAAATCGGAAATGGCCGTAGTGCGGTCTTTAGGTGGCTTAATCCCTTGTGAGCTAATCTCGTAACCGAGAAAGGTAAGGTTTGACTTGAAAAATTGACATTTGTCAAGAGAAAGTCGCATGTTATGCTGAGCCAAAATAGAGAGAACAGTTTGAACATCTGAAATATGTTCTTCAAGGGTCTCACTAGCAATCAGTACATCATCAAGGTACGTAAACGTGTTGTTTACGTTAGCTAAGAGGGTATCTATAAAGCGCTGAAATGTGGCTCCGGCATTTTTCAATCCAAAGGGCATGTACAAAAATTCAAATAAACCAAATGGCGTGCATATCGCAGTCTTAGGAATATCTTGTTCAGCTACAGGAATTTGCAGATATGCACGTTGTAAGTCTAACTTAGTGAATATAACCTTATTCTTAAGTGACATGGTGAGAGAGCGCAAGTGTGGTATGGGATATTTGTCATTTACAGTTACATTGTTGAGACCTCGGTAATCTCCGCAAGGTCTCCAGGAATGTGGTTCTTTCTTGGGAACCAAATGAAGTGGGGACGCCCAAGGTGAGTTGGAGCGTCGTATGATCCCTGCATTAAGCAAAAATTGAAACTCATCCTTAGCAGCTTTGAGCTTCTCACCTGTCAATGGCCTTACTTTAAAGGATATAGGGGAAGAATCACCTGTATCAATATGATGATAGGTTGTAGTTTCTACTGGTGGAGGATCAGACAGTTGTCGGGGCGCGGTAAGTACGGGGAATTTTGAAAGAAGAGCAATGGCTCTTGAATCAATATCCCCATAATGTACCGCATGTGAAGAGATAGGGAGAGGAGAAGCCTTAAGGGGAATGGTGCATGCAGTGGAAGGATCAGAGAGGAGGCGATTTCTACAATCAACTACTAGTGAATTATGGGTTAAAAAATCGGTACCAAGAATTGGGCGGACAACATCAGCAACGACGAATGACCATGGGAGAGAACGTCTGATACGTCGAATCCCAAGTTCCACGTCGACTTCGCCGTACGTACGAATACGGGTACCGGAAGCAGTAGTAAGTTGTACTACCGTGGAACGGAGCAGTGGAGTTAAACTTGGGTCATAGGGAATGAGCGATACTTGAGAACCGGTATCTATAAGGAATTCATAGTTCTTGCAACCTATAGTGGCACTAATGACGAGAGGCAGTCCTGCGGTTGCAAGGGATACTTCTACAGACTGCCCATCAAGTTTCCCGACGTGTTAAGCTGAGGTCCTGGGGATGAAGAACGTGAGTTAGGTCGTGAACTGGGCAACACGTTAGCACTAGTGTGGGACAATATGCACCATTGTTTGCAAGATCTAGCACTGTTGCCGTAGAAGAGGTGGTAACGGCACACTCGTGGTCTTTGACCGTCATAGAAGGGAGTTAATCCGAGTGGAAAGGTAGTGGGTGTTGAAACACGTGTAGTGGGGTTACCACTACGAAACACTGGCACACTATCACTACGCGGAGCCCTTGGCACAGGCTTGTTCACCGATGACGCACTTATCCCTTTGTTTCCGTGGCCATGGGCCATGAGAGTATCAGCAACACGGGCCAACTCATCTAGGGAACCGGCATGTGTAACAAGTAGTGGTCGTATGTCACTTGGCACTGCACGTAAAAATTTTAAGCGGATGAAGTCGTCGTCGACACCGAGTTGCTTACCTATGGTGCGAAGTTCTCGTAGGAAGGTCGTCGGCTTATCATACATGATATTGTTCTGGTGGACCAAGGCATCGAAGAGTTCCGGCGGAGACCTGGTAAGGACGTTGATTAGCGCCTTCTTCAAGCGGTCGTAGTCACCGGAAGTAACGACATCGTCGTCGAGCTGGTTGAGCACAGGGATGGTTAAGTTCGCAAGTGCATGGTTGAACTTAGTTTGGGGGACGGTTATGTTAGCTAGTGCAAATTGCGCCTCTAGCAACGAAAACCATCTTGCCGGCGATGCTTCGTCGAATGGTGGAGGTCGAACGGCGACGGCGGCGGAAGTCGTGGAATGCGTAGAGGAAGAAGTGCTTCCTGCTGCTGCTGTCGTCGTTGAAGTGGCTGCAGTGGTTGTAGGCGGAGAAGGGGAATTCATGTTGTTGTTGTCGGATGTTTCCCAGTATACGTGTTGCGTATCGTATACGTGTTGCGTGTAGATCAGAACTGAACAATGCCGCACACTCCGATTATTTCTTGCGCACTTTGAAGTTCGTAAATGCGTAGTTCCGTGCGCGTGACGAGTCACAGTTTATGAATACGCATAGGCACTTAACCACGTAATGTGTATGACCCTAAATCACTTAGGTAAGGAGCACTGGGTATTAGGGTCACTTGGGCACTGTCACTCCGGGAGGTCACCACTGTGGTAAGTGCCAAACACGCAGTATTTTGGTAGAAGTTTATTGCGGAGATCTACACACAAGTAAGACAGGAAGTGATCTGTCACAAGCGAATGCTTGGGGGGCCTAGCTGGGCATAAGACGCGCCTGTGGCCTACTTTCTGTTACATTGTTGCTAAGCGGGAAAAAGATTGAGCAAAACAATACATACTAACATATCTAGGTATATACATAGAAATATACAGCAACAAGAGAACAATTATATATAATGATGAATATGCATGCAAAATGGTTAAGGGTAACATATATTTAGTTCCTTAATTCTACGACGTGTACAATTGGCATAGACGCATACGCGTTTAGCGTACGCCTAATGACGTATATATATTCGGTTATATAATTATGTATAGGACACTTATATTGTAATGACTACATAGGCTTACTTATACAAAACATTTACAATAGATATATGTTGATATTAAGTACTCATGTATAATAATGAAGTATGACATATACAATAAAGGAGATACATATACAATAAATATATACAATAATTAAGTAAGAAAGGGCTTGGCTACATACTTAACCATAAGCAGGACAACAATTAGTGAAATTAATCAAAATGATGTGGTGTACTGAGAAAATAGGAATGCATGTTATAGTACAAACATTAAAAAAGCCATTATCTCGATGTATTCTAAGTTGAACAAAGGCAATATCAATAGATGTGTCAATAGGTGTATGCATCTACAAATAGTACCTGTGATAAATTATCAGCAGTGAAAGAACAGTGCTGTAGGTTAAGATTCCATATAATGGGTCATGAATCAAAGTGTATGATGAGAATCTATAGATCAAAATGCTACAATCAAAATAACATGTGTAGGATGACATAGATATGTGAAACTCAAATGCTAGAGTAGGATGAAAATAAAACCTGTAGTCAAAATTCAAATGCTCTTATCACTAGCAAGAGTAGGGTGAAAATGACACGAATTTAAAGCACATTAGTCAAATTATCAATAGTGCAGTGTAGCATCCCTCACCAGTGGCAGATCCAGGATCAAAACGGGGGGTGGGGGGTGTACTTGAAATTTGTAAATATAGATGACGCTTTGGGGGCGAGCTATATGAATTTTGTAAATGTATATAATGCTTTTAAACAGGTGTACTCTGTAGCATGAATACAATGATTTTGAATAGAAATTGAAGTACAGGTTTCCACTTTCAAAATATTGGGCAAAAGTAATACTTCATCTTACTTTTT
The DNA here is from genome assembly GCF_046742065.1 of Oratosquilla oratoria. Lineage (NCBI taxonomy): Eukaryota > Metazoa > Arthropoda > Malacostraca > Stomatopoda > Squillidae > Oratosquilla > Oratosquilla oratoria. The sequence continues at coordinate 15,928,997 of NC_134778.1, read as the reverse complement.
TTAAATATTTACCCTCAATTATGTGTTGAATATCCTTTAAACTATTCTCACTGAAGTGTGTTTTATTAAATGCTGAAAAAATTGCCACTGTATTACTGCTTTCTGCCACAAGGCAGGTTTCTCGACCTCTGCAATGAGCTAATGAAAGAACCAATTACGGGCGACTTCAGCCCCCCCTCAGCCATCTCCCTGGATCCGCCACTGTTTCTCACATAAATATCAAATGTTAGAATCAAAATATCATGTGAAAGATATTCAAAATTCAAATGCTTGAGTAGGATGAAAATGAAATTCAGTGTACGATGACAACCAATAGACAAAATTCAAACGTTGGGATCACCGACAAGAGTAGAGTGAAAATGGCGCCTGAATTTCAAACGCTCTAGGCACAGTCTTCAAAAATGCAGTATATCGTCTCATACGTAGCCTATAAATCAAATGCTAGAATAGAAATATCATGTGTAGGATGACATAGATATGTAAAATTCAAATGCTGGAGTGGGATGACAATTAAATTCAAAGTGTACGATGACAGCTAACAGACAAAAATCAAACGCTGGAGATCACTGCAAAGAGTAGAATGAAAATAACGGTCGAATTGCAAACGCTCTAGCCAAATTGTCAGTATGACATCTCATACACATAACTCAAATGCTAAAACCAAAATATCATGACACAAATGTATGAAATTCAAATGCTTGAGTAGGATGAAAATGAAATTCAAAGCTCATAGACAAAACTTAAACGCTGGAATCACTGCCAAGAGTAGGATGAAAATAACGGCCGAATTTCAAACGCTCTAGGCAAAGTGTCCAAAGAGTAGTATGGCATCCTTCACAAATCAAACGCTAGAATAAAAATATTATGTTTAGGGTGGCATAAGTATAAGAAAATTCAATGCTGTCGTAGTATGGAAATTAAGATCAAAGTGTACAATGACAATATGTGGACAAAATTAAAGCTGTGATCACTGGCAAGATTAGGATGAAAATGGTTGACCATTAGGGGTGACCATAGAAGATTAATAATTAATTGTAGCTACCATGTATATTTGTTAATCTATTTTTATGTAATATTACTGCTATTATTATTATCGTTGTTACTATTTTATTTTATTACAAATTTTCACGAGGACTGGTGATTAATTTCCTCATTCCCATGTTTAGATTAAAATACTTCTTGTGTCTTACGTCTCTTAAGCACTAAACCTTTCATTTCAGAAATTCGATCCAGTAAAGATGCGAACAAAGGGAACAGAAGCAGAGAAGTTTGTTGCCAAAGGACAGCATCTCAAAGAAGCTCCAAAGGTGAGTCTTGGGCAATTACTATAGATTTTATTCTGCTGAAGGGAATCCTACAGGTGACATCGATTAGCCTGCCGTGTCAATGAACCATGATGCTTCAGTGACAGTGATGGTTGGAGTAAGGAGTAGACAAGGCATCCCATGATGACCCTGCTCCAATGATCACTTCTCTGATTGTCACCCATGATTCTTTGGTTGTCACTGCTGTTGACAAAAAATATCTTGGAGCTTTGCTGCTGATGTGGTACCCTGCACCCATCCTCACATCCCAAATTAGGAGGCACTATAGGGATGGTGTGACATGCTTTAGATGCAGTGGAAGTGTCCAAACTATCTAGATTAATCCTCTCGCTGATGTTCAGGATTTAAACATGTAATCTGGTTATGGCTAAGCAACTTTATTCAGCCATGGGGACACCCCCTCCCATCTCTAAAAATCTTTTTACTGCTGTTCGTGACTTAAATATTTGCTCTGGTTGCGGTCACACAAGAAATTCTCTTCAACTAAACTCCTTGTGCAGCAAAGGGGTTGGAATCTATTGAATATGCTTTAAAATGTATCTGCATTATCAAAATTTTGAAATTTGTTATTAATCTTTAGTATTCTGTTACATGCTCCATACAGCCCAAGGTAAATAAGAATGGTGCATGCATGGTTTCTGCAGTAGCCAGATACACTTTGGCATGCAAGTAGATTAGCAAATGTAGACTGCAACATTCCTGAAGATGCTCTTTCTCTTTTTTTCTCATAATGAATGATGTAATGGATACCAGCACAGATATCTACCCACCTGTTAGTTTTTTGCAACCTGACACACTATTGTGGACAGCTTCCACTTCAGTGGGGAAGCTTAAGAAGTTCCAAAGTTTATTATGATATCCACGAGCTATAATAAGCAATGTGATATTGAGCCTATGGTAAAGCAGAAATAAAACATCTGTTCTGTTAGAAAATATGAATAACTCTTTTAAGGCTTAACAAAGGAGACATCAAAGATATATCAGTATTTGCAGCCCATTTCTATATTGTGACATTTCAGCAGTAGGGGAATTCCAATAAAGTGCTCATAGACATCAGCATTGTAATGAACTCTAACCCCTTCTCTAGTGTGTGGGCAGATGGGAGGAAAGAATCCTCAATTGGGAGCATAGACCAGGGAGTGTGTGGCTTCATTCACGTGCCAGCACCAGTTCCCACAGTCTCTCTGAACAAGCTCCCATGCAGTCACCCTTCCTTCCCACTCCAAACAACTCTCAACATGTTTGATCCCTTTACCCCAGCCATGAATTCTGTGGGCGCCCCCTTTATCTCCTCTACTGAGGGTTGTCTCTTGTGGAGATAATCCTGTGACTGGGATCAATATCAGGGGAGGGTAGGAGGGGAGGGATAGGGAAAAGATGTGGAGGGAGTATGAGAGAGGAAGGGAAAGAGGAGATAAGAGAGGGTAGGAAGGAAGGAAAGAAGAAGGAAAACAGAGGATAGGAGAGAGAGATGAGAGTCCTGGAAAGTGGGAGAGGAGCATAAAAAAAGATGTATACACTGGAATAGATAGTAAGAGAGGGAGAGTATAACGGAGGGGAAAGAAGGGAAAGGTAGGAGTAGAGGAAGGTTAGTTGAGAGATGAGAGGAAATGGTAGTGGTAGGGGAATGAGTAGATATGAAATATAAGAAAGGGTAGGAGATCATGAAGGGGAGAGGGAAAATAGAATGGACAAAGGAAAGAATAAGAGAGTAGAAAGTGTAGGAGAGTCAGTAAAGTAGGAGAGAAGAGAGGATAGGGGAGAGGTGTTTGTCTTATCTTCTCCACTCCACTCTTACCCAGAGTATCTTAACCTTTTCTGACCTCAGCATACCCTGTAATCAGGTTTAAGTAGTGTAGCACTCTCTATACATATAGTTACAGATGCCACAGCTGCTAGAATTTTTACAAGGAACAGACTTTTCTTGCACCCAGTGAAAATGATTTCAGCATCCCCTGAGGGTGTTGACACCCAGGTAAAGAAACACTGCCATAAACCCTTTCCTGTTCCATCTCTCCTACCATCTCCTATCTTGTCCTCCACTGTCTCCTATACCTCCCACTTGTCCTCTTCACTGCCCTTCCCTATCCCTTATGTTCAGTCTCTCTTTCTCATTTAAATTATTATTGTGCAAGTGGTCACTGGAGGCAACTGTGGTGAATCGGTAAGCACACCTACCTGGCAAGGACGAGGTCCAGGGTTCAATTCCATCCCAGTGCCAACATGGTGCAGTGAGTAGGATGTGAGAGTGGTCACTGGTGGTGACTGTGGTGTAATTGATAAGCAAGCCTATCCAGCAAGTGGGAGGGCACGGGTTCGATTCTTGGGCAGTGTCAGCTTTTCAGTGACACTCCCTATCCAACAATTATGTCCATACCTATTTTTCTTTTAAACTTTGTAATATGTCCCCTGCTCTCCTGCCCATAGTAGACCACTTGGTAGCAGACTTTGAAATATGTCATCCCTTTCCCATACAGGTACATCTTGCAAGAATAAACCAATTTACTCACGTTTTCTTTCCTTCCACTATAAAATGCTGGAACTCTTTTTTTTTTTTTGGACACCTGTCCACCTAAAAAAATAAGGAAGAATTAAGACACTTTACCTCCTCCAGCACTTGAATCTAAATAAATTCTGCCATTTCAGGAGCAACATTTTGTTGAGAAAGGTCATGTAAGTTTGCATTTTGTTTTTCCCAAGACTGAAGGATTCATCTTTTCAGCCACTGTATTTACTTGTATGAAACTTGCAAAGCCTATATCCAAGAGTGGTTGGTGTGCTGAAAGAATGGGTTAGGCTTACTGTGCATACTTAGATCTGAATAAAGCATTTGATTAGGTATCTCACAGTCAACTTTTGTGGAAATTTGAGCATACTGGAGGAAGCTCCCAAAATGGATAGAGGATGTCCTGAAAGACCATTACATGAGAACAGTAATAAAGAATGAGATGTTAGGATGGAAGACAGTGATAAGCAATCCCACAAGAGTCTTTTCTGGCACCTTACAAATTGTGTTAATAATTATCTTTGCTTAGATCCTAGAGATCTAGCCTATTTGACCATTTTATCTTTCTATCCAGAGATACTCACTGGTTGAATGGTTTAGAGCGGCGTTTCTCAACATTTTTACCCTTGTGTAACCTTTAGAATAAATTGCATGTCTCAAGGAACCCCTGTTCAAAAAAGAAGAAAAAAAAAACCACATATACCATATCTTTCTCATTTTATTTTCATCATATTATCAGGTTAGATAGGATGATGTCTATATTACATTATTACAATAACCAATAATATGTCGTGCATGTTTAATTATATTATGTATATGAAATTAAATGAAAATTCAAAAGTGCATTAGCCTATCTCACTTGTTCTCACGGAACCCCTAGGGACCTTTTGCGGAACCCTAAGGTATGGGGAACCTTGGTTGAGAAACGCTGGTTTAGAGCATCACTATTTGGTCACATGGTCAGAGTAGAAAGCAAGTTAGTAGTCAGGGCATACTACATTAAATTCCTTGCCTCAAAAAGCCCTCTATAAGATGGCATCATCCTGGTTCTCTATGAGACGGGGATATTCATGATGTTCAAGTGAATCAGTCAAATCATATTCCTACCCAATTTTTTAAGTATATCAAGTTCTGGAGGGCATCCTGGCCTTAGCACACCTAATAAATTTAGATCTACATTTATGTGTGGCTCTGGCTTCACCTGTTTATGTCTCAACATGGGTGTTCCTCAACCTTGCTGCCAAGTTCTCTCACCTTCTTGTGAAACACTCTTTCAAATTAATGTATCTATACACTAAGGGCTTCTATTCCCTTATAAGGGAGGTAGCCAGCCAAGGCATGCACTCACTCCTATCTGCCACCCTTGCTGGGGATGTGCTGTATCTTGCTACATTGCTTCTGACTCAGGGCAGTGGGCGAGATGCAGGGATGACCCGTCATCCAGGAGGAGCCATTGAAAGAGGGAGGAAGAGGTGGTGAATGGGAGTGGAGTATGTGGGGATGAAATGGGTGTGAGTGGATTTATGCTTTTGATTACCTCCCTTGTAAGGGGGAAAAAGCCCATTGGTATATGTATATGTATATGTATATATGTCATTGGTCACTTGTTGGAGCTCAAAATGTTCCTCTGAAAGGATAACCCATGCATCCAATCCGTTGATTTTTTGGGGTTGAGCTCATTGATCTCCAAATTGCAATTGACTTTCAGTACTCACCTTGTTGCAGTTGTGACCTCTTCCACTCAGAGTAAAACTGTAGTCTTTCTTAGTAGCCACCTCACCCAAGCTGAGTACAGCTTAAATACCACACACTTCATACAGTTATTCATTCCTACCTTGAATCTCTAAGAAAGTAAACCCTGCCGGAGAAGGCTCTGGAAACCCAAAATTCTGGAATTTAGGAAAAGTTCAATAATGGTAACTTCTCAGCATATGGAGTAGTTATTGCTAAACTTCAGAAAAATAAAGATTCATATGAAAATCAGAAAACATTGTTAAGAAATTTTGTAATACAGAATTAGTCATCACATTCTTCCAATATATTTCAATTTCCACTAAACTCAGTTTTGAGGTGCTTTTTCAAATACTTTCTCCAGATCCAAGCATACACAGTCCACCTAACCTTTTCTCCCGTGCACCACTGTAACTAGTCTTGAATAAAACTAGTAGGTATACACACAATCTACCACTTCTAAAACTGAATTGGTTATATGCCAAAATGGCCAACTGTAGAGTTGGTTTTGATCTTGACCAGTACCATGTAGACTTAGGTTTGAATACAACTTCTGATGGCTGAGTTTTGCCTTAGAAGTCTGAGGAGATAGAGTAAAGGTGACGGCCTCAGTTATAGCTTAGCTGCAGCCTGACATACTTTATTGTGGACAGCTTAGTAGGAGAACCTTTAGGCCATGGATTTGTTTTCTTCTACCACATATACAGTATGGCCTGCCTTCTCCCAAACATTGCAGAACACTTTTGGGTGGACACACGGAAGGCTTTTATTTGTAAGGGTAGAGTGTGCATATTGTAATGTATTGAGCTGGTTTTGTGTGTGTTGTGTGTATAAAACAGGGTGCAACTATATGGAGTGTTTATACAAGAAATCTTACTTTCAGCACCTATTTTTGTGTGAACATCAGAAACCTAATCATGCAGGGTTTCTTATAGCTAGTTATCTCCAGAAACAAATTCCTCATCAACTTTCTGGAACAACACTGCTGGAGCAGGGTACATGTATTTGCATTCCCTATCTCATAACACTGAAACATTCATGATTAACTGTATGAATATATTTTTTGCAGCCGAAGAAATCAGACTGGCGTAAGAAACATGAAGATTTCATCGCTACAGTTAGAGCTGCCAAAGGTGTAAAGGGATATGAAGCTCCGCCAATGGACACGTCTGATTATGTGCAGTGTCCTCATTGTGGAAGGAAGTTTTCAGAAGGTGTGGCTGATCGACATATTCCCAAATGTGCCTCAATACAAAGCAACAAGCCTGCAGCAGGTCGAAGGCGATAATGAATCAAGTTTTACAGAAGAATGTGGTAAGATTTTAAGTTTTGAATTAGAGATACTGTATAGAGATGAACACTAGAAGGGGTGAAGTGTCTATATATGTCAGTGACAGGTATGTCCATAAATCAGATTAACAGTGTATCTTAAATATTCTCTTCAGTATGTGAAGTTTCCCACCCAAGTGGAGAATAATGCAAGAAGAGAGATATGTGACCCAGACAAGAGAAGGACTGGCCCAAGACAACTCAAAACATACACAGACTGATGGAAAGATTACATCTATGAACAGAATAATTCATTTTAGGAAAGTGTAGCACATTCAAATACAATTGCTTGAGGGATTTCAAAGACTTCATCTTTGTTGAAGTATATCAGTGGTCTGAGTCACAATTGTTGAGTAGAAGAAATCCTGTGCTGCATTTGTTTGGAAAATTACTGCTATTTACAGTTAAGTTTTGTATACTCAATATTTGAAACAACCTTTTCCACAAGGGAATTCCAATAGTAACTGGCATCAGTATAAAAAAAAATTTAGTGACTATTTCCTTTGGAATATTGATACCTGATACATTCAGAATTCACAAAGCAAATGAGCTTAAATGTATCATAACAATGTTTACAATTGTGCCTCTTCAAATGAACTAATAAAAGGGCCAGGTGTACCACATGGCTGCCTGAATTTTGTAGGGATTTTATGTAATTATTCAAAATGCTGCTGCCACATCTGGAAGCTTTCTATTTTTCTTTACAATGTAGATGTATGGTTTTGGTGCATATGAATTCATTATATATATATACTGTGATAATACTATATAAAAGTGTATAGCTGCAGCATAATTGTTCTAAAAATGTGTTTGTACTTAAGTCATGGATAAAATTAGAGGTATCTGAAGTCTCTTTGGTAACTGCTATTATAATAAAAATGAGACAATCTCTGAGCTTGAAAAACAATGTGATCTATTTTAGAATTATTTTGAAGTATTGCTTCATGTTGAAAATGAAGAGAGAAACTAATATCACTGAAAAAATAATGGTTACAATTACCGTACTTACATTTCATAGAATACCCAATGGCCACTTACAGATCTTATATTGGCATATATCAGATGGTTTTTGTCCACTTAAGAGGAGGTCCTGGGTTTCAGTGGTATAACTATATGCTATTTTGTGTACAGATTAACCCACTACCCAGGGGCCACACTAAAATTTGTTACATGCCTGCAGGGTATAAAGTGGTTGACTGGCAAATGTAAAGTATGAGAAATTCTGTTCATTAAAAACTATTTTTACAGATATTCTGACCCATCCGTAGTGTCAGATCATAGGAAGTGCAACCAATCATAAGGTTATGTTTACAGTATGCTTTAGTAGGCTTTGATAACAATATGCTCACATTAATTTATTGTGTTACTAGGTGTAAAGGTACCAGTAAACTTCTTGAAATAACTTAGAATTTGATGTGTGCAGCACAAAATTTAAAGTTTGGATGAAGTTGCATTACTTTTTATTTTATTTATGTCTTTTTTTCTAAAATGAGGAACCTCACCTAAGAAAGTGACTTGATCTATGTAAAATTAATGATGTACACAATAAACTAACATTTGTTTGTGATGTTTATTCAGTACCTCAAGATTCTACAGAATGTTTATCTATATACTAAGGGCTTCTTTATCCCCTTATAAGGTACTTGTGTGATGTTGTCTACATTGTGGGACCACCCCCTAACCCCAGAAAAAGTTAGGGGCCAAATCATCACAAGAAACCCTTGCCACCCTGGGAGCAGCTTTGGTTGCATGGGGCAAGTACCAAAACACTTACCCAAAAGTACACTCATACATTTTATTCAATACCGAGGGATGATCTTCTAGCAGTCATCCCTCTTCTCATACTATTTTTCAGAGATATAGAGAGCAACCCTGGACCCAACAAATTACATATGCCCATCATGCTCCAAACCCATCACGTTGAGCTGTCAGACAGTGCAACCTATGCAAAACTAGGCCCACCTTACTTGCACAACATTTGCTGACATAAAACACTACACAAACACCTAGACCTGTTTTTCATGCCCAACCCTGACCTCGTCTTCACCTCCCCACCCTCAACCTGCATCCTCACCTACACCCTACCTTTGCTCTCCCCCACTCCTCCGCCTTCTCTCCATCCACTCCCCCTCTTCTTAATCCTCCCCCACCTGTACCCTCACCCCATGCAGCAACCTCCAACAACATACATAACACACAATATCAACATATTACAATTAAAGATTAATGGCATCAACATGAAAAACATGAACTTGAACACTTTCTCAAACAACACAACATACACATTGCCATCATACAAGAAACAAGACTAATACTCACAAAAAACACCCTATTTCATAATTCTACCACCATCAGAAAAGACCGGATTGACAGCAACAGCAGTGGACTCATCACCCTAGTCCACCAATCCATCTACTTTGTGGACACAAGTTCCACCACCAAAATTCTCTTCCCTCCCACCAAGAGCACCATTGAAATCCGATCAATCAAAATCCAAACAAGTAACAAATCCATAATCACAATGATCAACATGTATACCTCCCCCTGACCATCCCCCATAGTTCCTGACAACTTCAAGCCCATTCTCAACCAACTCACCATCATCCCTGGCCTTATCCTGGGTGGTAACTTCAATGACACCTTGTTGGCCAACCCGACACATACAAAGGGCTTGAATAACAGACACAGCTTGACTCACAATCATGAACAATACCCATAATCATACACATATCCCCCATCAATCCCTCTACACCCACTCCTCTCCTGACATCACCTTCTTTTTCCCTTGTGTCATGTTACATGACACGTCACTGACACAAAAAGACGCGGGTATGGTGCCATTGATGTACAGCAAAACGGACTTTGGAAAACTAAAGAAATTCCTCCAGAATACAAATTGGGAAATTTTTTACATGGGAGAGACAAAAGTGGAAGAGAAATGGGATATCTTGATGGATAATTACGATGAAGGGGTAAATAGGCACGTACCAAGACAGAAGCTAGAGAGGGTGTACATTAAATGCTGGTTCAACAAAAGATGCAGTGAGGCAAAAGATAGAAGGGACAGAGCTTGGAAAAGATGGAGAAAAGATACATACATACATACATATACCAAGGCTTTTTCCCCCTTACAAGGGAGGTAGCCAAAAAGGGGAAGGCATGAAATAATTTCCAAGTATATATAAACTATAGAAATGAGTATGTAAAAGTGCGGAGAGAGGAAAAAAGGAACCATGAAAAGGACATTACAAATAAATGCAAAGAGCAACCCAAGCTATTCTATTGATATGTGAATGGTAAACTTAAAAATAAACAGGAAATGGTGAAACTACACCAAGGGAATATAGAATACACAGAAGAATTAGAAATGGCTGAAATCATGAATAATCACTTCAAGTCTGTTTTCACCAGAGAGAAAGCACAATATTGGGACGAGGGAAATGAAATGCAATCTCCCCCCCCCCCGAGCGAAATAATAATAACATAAAAAGAAATAATGAAACATCTATCAAACCTTGACATCAGGAAATCACATGGCCCAGACGGAATTGCAAATTGGATTCTAAAAGAATGTAAAGAAGAACTAATGGACAAAATACATAACATAATAAGTTGCTCACTTAAAGAAGGAACAATACCAAAAGATTGGAAAAATGCTAACATTGTACTAATATATAAAGAAGGAAACAAGGAAGAGCCAACTAACTATAGACCAGTCTCGCTAACAAGCAATATAGCCAAAATTTGTGAGAAAATCATCAAAAATAGATGGGTAAAACACCTGGAAGATAATAATATAATAAACCCAAGACAATTTGGGTTCAGACAAGGAAGATCATGTACCACAAACTTAATATGTTTTACTCAAGATTAATAGACATAGTGCAAGGAAGGAATGGATGGGCTGATTGTGCCTTCTTGGACTAACAAAGAGCTTTTGACAAAGTACCACACAAAAAACTATTTAAAAAAACTGGAGCATATAGGAGGGATACAAGGGAACCTACTAAAATGGATGGAGGACTTCCTGATTGGTAGAAATGTGAGAGTAGTGTTCAGAGAAAAATATTCAGGTTGGAAAGAGGTGATCAGTGGAGTTCCTCAAGGATCTGTATTGGCTCCAATAATGTTTGCTATTTGTGTGAATGACATGGATGATGATGTGAAATGTTACATGAGTTTCTTTAGAGACAATGCCAAATTATTAAGGAAAGTAAAAAGTGAAAAGGATTTCAAATCACTATAGGAAGACCTGAATAAGGTATAGAACCGGAGTCAGAAATGGGAAGTGGACTTCAATATTAAGAAGTGTAGCATAATGGAGTTTGGAAAAAGTAAAAATAGAATATCAGGACCATATAAAATTGAAACTAAGAAGGTAAAGGAGAGATCTGAAAAAGATTTGGGTATAATTATCTCAAACGACTTGTCCTATGATAAACAGATAAACAAAATTGTCGGAGGATCCTATAACTTGCTAAGATCAATAAAATGGCATTTACATATCTGGATGAAGAAATTATCAAAAAAAATATTGGTCACACTGATAATGCCTAGACTAGAATATGTGGCAACATTGTGGTCACCCAGTACCAAAAAGAATATAAAGAAAATAGAAAGAATCCAGAGAGCAGCCACAAAAATGGCACCTGCACTTGCAAACTTGTCATATGAGGAGAGATTGGCTAAACTGGAGTTACCTACTCTGGAGCAAAGAAGAGAGGTGATCTGACCATCTACAGAATCATGAAAGGCATAGAAATACTCGATAGAGAGGATTTGTTAAACTGGGGCAAGAGAAGCACAAGAGGACATGAAAATGAAATAAAAAACATAGCTACAGAAGAGATCTGAACAAAAAAAAAAAAAATCCACATGGAGTGGTGGACACTTGGAACAAACTGGACGAAAAAATAGTGTGCGCAAAAACCATTCATGAGTTTAAGAGCAAAATAGACGCTGCGAGATACAAAAACAGGACACCACGAGTATAGCCCCCTTCCCGTAAAATACAACTAGGTAAATACATCTAGATAAATAAGCCACATCCTAGCAAGAGCCATAGTGCTGGCCAAACTTAGTAAACTGATTATTAGATCTAAAAAAGTAGGTTACCTTATATTAGATAATAAGATAAGACTTGAATTAGGCTTTTTCTCATGTGACCATGACAAGTGGCAGGAGACTTGCAAACCAGCGGCGGAGGAGTACAAAAATGAGGCCTTCTCCCCACAGAGGTCAGAGGACATGTAAACAAGATGGCTCCACACAGAACACTTCTTATAACATTAGACATTAGTAAACCTTTTGATGTCATCCCTGAGACAATCTCACAGATGACATATATGAAACAGATATGTATAACGATACCAAAAGATGACTGGCCAATTATTTGGCAGACACAGGTGCCTGTCACGGCCCACCTATGGACCAGGTTAGTTGTAACACGAAAAAAATTAAAGTTGTGTGCAGTTCAACCGAATGACGGAGTAGGCAGGAAAATTAAACTCTTCAATAAAGATAATATTACTACACGAACAAAAATAACACAACATAGATGGGCATAGAATGATAAAAAATAAATACATATGACAGAATATACACATATATTTATCAAATAATTGTTGGGTGTTTTTGTTTGCAGCACAAAGATTTTATTTGGAGTTCAAAGATTTAGGGATGACTAAAATAAAATAATTGTTCTGTTTTTCTCCTTTTCAACGTATGTTGGTGTTAATGGTGGTGTGGTATGTATTGATTACCTTAAACAGAGGAAGAGCCAAGGTGGGCAAAACGAAAGAAAACAAACACAAGTGGGGATACACCAATAGCCCCCAATGTCCCTGTGGCGAAGTACAGACGATGGTCCACGTCCTCCGGGAATGTCCATTGAGTCCCCATTGCTCCGACCAAGACCTTAGGGAAGCAAATGAAACTGCCCTTATATGGACACGGTTCTGGTGCGACAAGATGTGATGATGTATTGATTACGTCTGTACTATATATACCAAGATCTAAGAATATAAGGTCTAACCACTTCCGACCGAATTTCGAGGGAGTTGGCGCAGCGGGCCCGTGAACGTCACCTGGCTGTTCAAAGTGGGGTTAGCGGGTCCTATAGCTGTCAGTTGGAGCTGGTCCGTCGTTCGAAAATGACGTTGCCTTCGCTCGCACCGCTCCACGCAATTAGTTATATTCTGACAAATATTATATAAAATATATATATAAATATATATAAAATATTATAGTTCCTGTCTATATATATGAATATATAATATATATGATGTATAATATATATATATATATATATTATATATTTATATATATATATATATATATATATATAATATATATAAAATATTATAGTTCCTGTCTTCCTTGGCGTTTCACAGTTTTCTTCAGTGTATCACAAAGAGAAAATGGACTCAGCCAAATGACGTCAGAAGCTGCGCAGAATTCAAACGGTCTGACCTGTATATTTAGACCTTGGTATATACGAAAGGATGCCCCGAAATAACTGGACAGTGGAAAGGGGAGGTGGTAGTTGTGGGGGCGTGAGAATTCTCATACCTTGAGGTAAGGGTGAAGGGGGATAGCTGCAGTGGGAGCCAAGGTCCAGGAGATTTGAGTCACAGGCTGGGACCACGCACGCGCCTTTCAATGCGAGCGTGTCTATATCTCAAAAAGGTGTAGTAGAGGGCAACTCATGATGTAAATCACAATCCTTGGCTAATCAAATAAAACATGCTACAATGCATTTTATTCATTGACATTATTTCCACAATAAGATTTACTGACATGCAAATTGAATCTTTAAGTAATCTTAATTAAATGTTTGTAGCGTTCTGCGGCAAATGCAGTATACGAAGTTTGTTCCATAAATCAATGTTATCAAAAACTCCTATTTACTCATGTACAAGTGTTATTATGTTAAATATTGAAAATGTGTGTACCCGTTGCTATGTTTGGGCCCGTGTCGCCGTGATCGGATGTAAATTATTCTTCGCTTGTTTAATTTCATAATATTTCACACTTGTAATTAATATCTTTAGAATTTGTACTTATAATATTTTCCCCATGTCTGTTTGTCAATCTATCTAATTGTTATACATTATACCTGACTCCTGATTGGTCCACGTTGGCAAAGCTCCCACAATGCTCTGCTATGTTAACTATAAATAGAGCTAATAAACGCAGGTGACAGACAGTCTCTGTGAAGAAGTCAGTACCGCTGCATAACCCGAACCGCCTAGTCATTATCCCTGACCCCCACTACAGTGGTGACTCCCACCACATTGGTGACCCCGAGTGAGGAACACGTAGAAGATGGAGAACATGAAGACCAACGAACAGGTGAACCCGCCCGACCAAATGCCTTCATCCGGCAGTACGGTGCACCGGGTTGCAATCAAGCCCCCTGCATTCATGCACAATGCTGTGGATGGATGGTTCACCATCATGGACGCTCAGTTTCACCTTCAAGGCGTCACCCAAGATACGACCAAATTTTTTCACGTCGTTGCTGCACTCCCGGTGGAAATCGTCAGCCAACTGTCGCCTTCCATCATAACATCGCAAAAATATGAAGATCTAAAGTCTGCCGTCATCCAACTGTTCGAGCAAACCAAGCCAGAACTTTTCGAAGAGTTAACGGCGACTACTACTATGACGGGCCGTCCATCAGCGTACCTTCTGGAACTCCAGTCCAAAGCCCGCAAAGCTGGTGTGTCGGAAGACTTCGTCCGGCACAAGTTTACCCAAGCATTACCTTCAGCTATCGGCCCTGTACTGGCAGCACAACGACAAACACCACTGGACCAACTCGGAAAACTGGCTGACGAGCTGATGCCACTAGCACAAGTGCAGTCACAGTGCCTCGCTATGTCAGCTGCTACGGACGTACAACCTGCACGCCGCCAAGAAGAGCGCCAAATACACACGCGGCCTGCCACCAGTCGTCACATTGGCCTACAACCCTTCTATAGTGACCAACGACCAAAAGTCTGCCGTAGCCATATATTCTTTGGAACTACAGCTCGCACATGCAAGCCATGGTGTCAGTGGCCGAATAAGCCAAATAATCTAAGCATGCAGCCGTCGTCAAGAAGCTCTTCTCCCTCCCCAGTTGTGCGCTCCAAACCATCGACGCCGGAAAATTAGACCGGCAGGTCATGGTTGCTGCACCATATGGCCTGCCACTCCTCAAAGTCGCAGCCCGTATCCAGAACAGCTGGGTGGATTTCATCGTCGACACCGGTGCCGGTGTTTCCACCATTCCGAAGAACTTAGTGAACCAACTGATGATACAGCCCTCTTCCGTCCGAATATCAGCAGCCAACGGCCGTCCTATGTTAGTGCATGGTGAGGTGAGGCTTGATATAGTACTCCAAAAACTACGTCGTAAATTCAACTGGACCTTCATTGTTTCTGACGCAGTTTCGCCATTACTGGGTTACGACTTCCTCAGTCACTTTCGCCTGGTAGTTGATTGCCACGGAAGATGTCTCAGAGATACTACCACGTCGCTATGTGTCCCTACCACCGTCAGCAGTGAGCAATCTGTGGGCCTGGTAGTAAATGACTTCAGCCAGCTCCCTCCGCCTGTACAGCCGCTGCTCGCCAGTCACCTTGCCCTGGTTGCACCGCGTTCATCCACCTGCACTACCATGCCAGTATGCCATTACATTGACACCGGCAGTGCAGCACCTGTTTTTGCTCGCCCCCGTCGTTTGACACCAGATAAAGAACAAGCCGCGCGTGCAGCGTTCGAAGATCTACTGCAAGCCGGCATCGTCCGTCGCTCCAACTCTCCTTGGGCTTCTCTGCTGCAAATGGTGGCCAAAAAAGCACCGAACGAGTGGCGTATCACAGGCGATTACCGAGCACTGAACGCTAAGACAGTGCCGGACAGATTCCCGCTGCCACACATCCAGGATCTGTCGGCATATCTCGATGGCAAAAACATTTTCTCCAAGATCGATCTGCTTCAAGCCTATCATTAGGTACCCATGAACGACGCAGACATCGCCAAGACTGCCGTCGTAACACCCTTCGGTCTCTTCGAGTACTTATTCATGCCCATGGGCCTCCGGAACGCTGGAGCCACCTTCCAGCGCATGATGAACACCATTTTCGCCCACCTAGACTGCACGTACGTCTACCTAGATGATGTCCTAGTATTCTCAGCCGATGAAGAGCAGCATACCCGCGATCTTTCAGCTGTGTTCGAAGTGCTGGTAAAATACGGCCTGCGTATAGCTCTCGAGAAATGCTCATTTTTCCAGACCAGTGTGGATTTCCTCGGACACAGGATAACAGCCGATGGCGTACGACCACCTAAGTCCAGGACAGCAGCTATCTGCAACTTTCCAGAGCCTACCGACTCCGCTTCTCTACGTAGATTTCTCGGTATGGCTAGCTATTACCGTCGTATGATACCCGGCTTCGCTGATATTGTTCATCCTCTGTCAGAACTTGGCAGATTACAGCCCAATGCCAAACGACTTGTGCTACAGGAGAACGAAAAGTCTGCCTTCAACAACGTCAAACAAGCACTAACTGACGCCTGTACACTACCTCACCCGAAGCCTGATTGCACGCACCTGCAGCTGGTCACCGACTGCTCATCTGTTGCTGCCGGAGCAGCGCTCCATCAGATGGTAGACGGTCTCCCTCGTCCCATATCCTTCTTCTCAAAGAAGCTAACCACCGCTCAGCGCAAGTACTCTGTCTACGACCGCGAACTACTAGCAGCATACTACGCCGTAGTACACTTTCGACACTTCCTAGAGGGCCGTTCTGTTACTCTGTTGACGGATCACAAGCCGCTGATATCGGCATTCAAAAGTCCACACGTTGCCAAATCCGACCGTCAACAGCGCCATTGGTCCTACGTCACCGAGTACGTGTCAGATGTACAACATATCAGAGGTGCAGAGAACACCGTCGCAGACTGTCTCTCACGCAGCGTGAACGCTGTCCAAGTTGACGTGTTTGACCTACCGGCCATCGCACGTGCTCAGGCGGAAGACGAAGAAACCAAGTCTGCTGCCCCAATCTTACTGCCTTCAAACTCTCTGGTGACTTGTCAGTGCTGTGCGATATATCTACGCCTCACCCCCGGCCATTCCTACCACAGCCCTGCCGTCCACCTGTATTTCAACGTCTCCACAGCCTATCTCACCCGGGAATTCACGGCAGCATCTACCTGCTCAAATCACGCTACGTCTGGCCGCACATCGAGCAGGACGTGAAAGCCTGGGTCCGCAGCTGCTCAGCGTGTCAACAAGCCAAAATCTGTCGCCATACAAAGTCCCCTTTGGCCAACTTTGCTGTGCCGAGTGCGCGCTTCGAGTGTGTGCACTTGGATATCGTAGGTCCCCTTCCACCAGCGATTGACGTGGGCCACCCACACGCTACACCGTACCGCTACCTACTGACGTGCATCGACCGTGTAAGCCGCTGGCCAGAGGCAGTACCGTTGACGGAGATTACCGCAGCCTCTGTGGCCAGTGCCTTCTTCACTCACTGGGTGTCACGCTTCGGTGTCCCACTATATGTGGTGACTGACCGTGGTACCCAATTCGAGTCCGAATTGTTCCAAGAGATATCACGACGGGTCGGTTTCCATCGTCTACGCACCACGTCCTACCACCCCCAGTCTAACGGCTTGATTGAGCGCCTTCACCGTGTGATCAAGACATCTATGATGGCGCGACGTCAATGCTGGTTATCTGCACTGCCCGTAGTGATGCTCGGAGTCCGCTTACTACCCGGCGAGTCTGGCATATCGCCATTCACTGCCGTTACAGGCAGCCAGCTTATGTGTCCTCGCATCCTAGTCAACACTGAATTAGACTCCGCCCGTGTTCAACACGAATTCGTCCGTGACCTCTGCGCACGTATGTCAGAACTTGATTTTCACCAGCTCACTGCAACGACTGACCACTCTTCTGCTAAGCCGTTTGTTCCACACCAGCTGATGAGTTGTGCCCAGGTCTGGGTTAGAGTGGACCGTGTCCGTAAGCCCCTGGAAGCGCCGTACCGCGGCCCCTTCAAGGTGCTCCGACGTTCTGACAAAACGTTCACCATACTACTTCCGTCCGGTGCTAACGAAACAGTTTCCATCGACAGGTTGAAACCGGCTCATCTCCCAACACCGCCAGCAGCAGCATCTACTCCAGCGCCAGTTCCTTCCGCGAATGATGGACTCGATGAACCACAGCCCACCACTAACGTATCCACATCCGAGCCAGAGGATACTCCACGTGCACCAGTGTATACCAGATCAAGACGTAAAGTCACGTTCAAGCAGGACCCAGATTTCTCCTATTATTGACCTCCGTACATCTGATATGCTCCGCATCTGGTGGGGGGAGTCCTGTAGCGTTCTGCGGCAAATGCAGTATACGAAGTTTGTTCCATAAATCAATGTGTTATCAAAAACTCCTATTTACTCATGTACAAGTGTTATTATGTTAAATATTGAAAATGTGTGTACCCGTTGCTATGTTTGTTTGGGCCCGTGTCGCCGTGATCGGATGTAAATTATTCTTCGCTTGTTTAATTTCATAATATTTCACACTTGTAATTATTATCTTTAGAATTTGTACTTATAATATTTTCCCCATGTCTGTTTTTCAATCTATCTAATTGTTATACATTATACCTGACTCCTGATTGGTCCACGTTGGCAAAGCTCCCACAATGCTCTGCTATGTTAACTATAAATAGAGCTAATAAACGCAGGTGACAGACAGTCTCTGTAAAGAAGTCAGTACCGCTGCATAACCCGAACCGCCTAGTCATTATCCCTGACCCCCACTACAGTGGTGACTCCCACCACATGTTCCAATTTCACCTGTGATTTGCATATTCTACCTAGCTAGCCCTGCGCACTTTAATTCCTAACTAAAACTGAACAAAATACATCGATGCCTTCGGGAATCTCTCCGAGGATACTACGCTCCCTGTACTCGTCTTCGAATAAATGGATGACATTTATTTGTGTAGGATACGGCTCCAGACGATGGATACACCAGCGGCTCGGAGGGCGGCGGGCATCATGGTTGTCCTCGTTGGTGGCACCTTGGTTGATTTATGAAATTTTTTGGCTCGAAGGCCAAGCGCCGGAGCCGGTAGGCCATTCAGCGCATATTTATCTCATATATATAAAAATTCAAGTACAACAGTAAAAACAATAAACATTCACAAAAACACATCACAACAACATACACTCACAAGCACTCATATACACAATCTTAAATTTCATCAAATAAACCGATGTCTTTCAAAAAATTTACAACATTCTTCACATGAGCTTCCTCCCCTAAAATTTGTTTAAAAGATAAATTAAAAAAAAAATTGCCCTGCGCTTATTAGAGAATGCAGGGCACTGAATTAAAATGTGTTTTATTGTAAAAACTACTTGGCAAGTGGGACATTGGGGGGCCAGCCTTTCTGCTCCACTTGCCATAAAAAAAATTATGGGTAATGTAGGAATGGCCAATTCTCAATTTTGTTAGAACAATACTTGACCTGTCCAAAGAAGGACACTTCCAAGGGTTCACCAAGGGGTGAATCTCTTTTAACTTGTACCGGTAACTACCGTCCAGCCTTGTCCATTGTTCTTGCCACTTTTCCATTGTATAACGATGAATTACTTGTTTGAAGTCTGTATGTGGGATCTTTTGGTCTGTTATATGGCTGAGCCTAGTGGCGGCTTTAGCTGCAGCATCGGCCTGTTCATTTCCAGTGATACCCACATGGGACGGCACCCAGCAAAAGTTTACTTTTATTTTCTTTCTGTTGTTAATGAGAATCAACCAGTCCTGTATTTCTTGGATTAAAAAGTGACGAGGTAATAATGTATTTAGAGAGGATACAATGCTCATGGAGTCTGTGAAAATAACGACGTTCTTATTAAATGGAACAGAATTAAAAACAAATTTGAGGGCGTTGCTGACTGCCAGCAGTTCAGCAGTAAAAACAGAGCTAAAATGAGGCAACTTTCTCTTTAAAACTGTGCTATCAGATACAACAGCACAACCAACACCATCTTGGGATTTTGATCCATCTGTATAAATAAAAATTGAATCAGCATGTACTGATAAATGTTCTAAAAATTCGCTTTTTAGCTCTACAGCAGTTCAATTTTTCTTGTTTTTAAGAGGACATATTACAGTGGGACATCGGTTCCAAGGAGGGAATTTGGGAGGCGTGATCTCAGCAATTGTATTAGGAACAAGTCCCACCTTCTATGTCTCAACTTCACATCTCACTTCTAAAGGTTTCGGCAGAGTACTGTGGCGAAAGAGCATGAATGAATGTTGCATAGTGTGCCTGGACGGTTGGTATGGTCGTGTGAGTGATGCGTGATATCGGAGAGAGAAGATAGCAAGGGGTATTGTAGCGAGGGTATGCGTGGGGGGACCCCAAAGGGGGGGGGGGGTCCCGGCGTCGCCCGCCATACCTCGCATAGCAGCAGAGTAAGCCTAGATCTGGTGTTGAACACACGTGTAAAATCCTCATATGTATGCGTGATCTTAATGTTCATCACTCGTGACATACACGGTCACACCTACATACAATGGAAAAGGTGAGTAATGTCCATGCGAGTCCGTAACAGTACTTTTCCTTGGAGCTCTGTCTAACGGTTGCTTTACATATTTGAAGTTTGGATTCTGTTTTGATGTCAAGACACGAGATATATATCTAAGGCTTAATTCCTCCCTGCGAATATTGAGGGGAGGAACTCCTGCGTCCACATACAAGCTATCCACTGGAGACGTTCTATAGGCTCCCGAACAGATCCGCAAAGCCATATTGTGGACTATATCAAGCTTCTTTAATAAAGTTTTACATGCCGATCCATAAATTTGACATCCATAATCAATTTTGCTAAGGCACAATGTTTGGTAAAGCCTTATTTAAGTTATACGATCTGCTCCCCAGTTGAAACGAGACACTACCTTTAGTATATTAAGTCGCTGTTTAACAGTGTATACAACCTCGTTTATGTGATGAGTGAATGTCAACCTTTTGTCCAAAACCAGACCCAAGTATTTTACTTGATCTTCATATGGTAATATGACACCCTCTAAGAATAGTGTTGGTATCTCTTCCTTGCGTCTTAGTCTGGAAAACCTTATGGTTTTTGTTTTTTCAGCAGAGAATCTGAAGCCCCTGCTATTAGCCCATGCTGTTGCTAAGTTAATAACCTCTTGAATCTTTTAGTCTGTTTCTAATGTTGTCGATTTGCTGCACACAATAACGAAGTCATCAGCATAAGCCAATCCATGAACTCCTGCGGGAACTTGTTCTAACAAACTATTAATGGCTATGCTGAAGAGTGTAGGACTCAGAACACTTCCTTGGGGAATCCCTTCCTCTTGAAGATATGCACAAGAGAAAGAAGAGCCCACTCTGACTTTTAGATAACGGTCAGACAAGAAATCCTTTAAACAATTGAAAATATTACCCCCGATACCCCACTCTGCAACTTGCTTCAAAATGCCTCCCCGCCAGGTAGTATCGTAGGCATTTTTCAAGTAAAAAAACACAGCGATGCTCGAGTTCTGAATTGCAAAGGCATTCTGAATCTCACAAGTGATAAAAAGTAAGGGGTCCAGAGTGCACTTATTTCTTCTAAATCCAAACTGTCGGTTAGATAGGAGATTTTTAGATTCCAAAAACTAAACTAAATGCATATTAACCATTCTTTCATAGATCTTACAAATGCAGCTAGTGAGAGCAATAGTTCTGTAACTTTGTGGGTCATGAGAGTCTTTCCCTGCCTTTAAGATTCCTATGATAATTGAAGTCTTCCAAGATTTAGGAGAAGATCCAGAAGACAAAAATTTGTTCAACACATTTAAAAGGAATTTCTTCGACAATATGGATAAGTGAGCAACCATGGAATAAAGAATGTCACCCTCTCCAGGAGAGGTTGGGGAGGATAAAGATAAAGCATGATCCATTCATCCAAGGTGAAAAGATTATATGCCTCCGAGTTCGTATTGGTAGGAGGAATAATCGTGGTCTTGGCTCTAATTCTTCTGAAATCATGTGAATAATGTAATGGACTTGAAATATCAGCATAATGTCTTCCAAAAGCCTCTGCTACTTCTCTTGTATATGATATAAAAGAGTCATTTATCTTCAGAATGGGTAAAGGAGATGGAGTAAACTTTCCTTGTAATTTTCGAATCCTATTCCATACTAAGGTAGGGGAACAGTCCTATTTCAATTCGCTAATATATCTAATGAAGGATTCCCTCCTTGCTTTCTTGAAGATTTTCTTCTGCTTTGCTCGAGCTCTTCTGTACGCTATCTTATTGACTAAACAAGGATATCTCCGATATCTCTTATAGCAAGTTGTTGTAATCTTTCTGCTTAAAGCACATTCATCGTTCCACCAGGGGACTACTGGGCGTTGAGGTTTACCAGTTGTCCTAGGAATGGAAGAGAAAGCACCAGAAAGTATCATGTCTACCAGATAATCATATGCATCAGAGTTACTACAAAAATCACTAGTCTTATGATTAATCTCTGTGGATCTCCTAAATAATTCCCAATTAGCCTCTCCTGTCTTCCATTTGGGTAAGAAGCAAGAGGAGGGAGTGTTCTTTAAATATTTGATATGGATAGGCCAGTGGTCGCTACCATGTAGATCTTCATCTGTTGACCAACTGTAATCTAATCTTAAGGATGATGAACAAATAGTTAGGTCTATAGCAGAACTTGAGTTCTGAAAGACATCAAACCTAGTTTTGGAACAGTCATTCATCAAAATGACATCGTTATCAATAAATTCCTCAATTATATTGCCCCAGGGGTCACACCTTGATTCACCCCATAGAGGATGCTTGGCGTTAAAGTCACCCATTAAAATAAAAGGCTCAGGGAGCTGGTCAACCAAAGATTGTAGGTCATTTAACTCAAACTGACGGGGGTGCTTATATATGTCTAGGAGTCGATCTTCCAGTTCAGGTTCCAAATACAAAGAACATAAAGTGATCCATTTAGTGGTAAAGATTTGTACTGCACAAGCCTGCAACACCGAATGTAGGTGGACACTTCTGTGGTTTACAGATTTCTTAACAATGATACCAGTACCTCCATGGGCACGGCCCCCAATCATAGGAGATCTGTAAAATTTATAATTAAGTCCAACATTAGGGGATAAATCGCCAAGCATAGTTTCTTGGAGACAAATAGCAGACACATCATGTTCTTTAAAGAGAATCCGAACCTGCTCTCGATGAGAATTAAAACCTTGAATATTCCATTGAATTATGGACATTATACTGTTTTCTTTTTCTTTTTTGGGTCTACTGGTCTGGGAAGAGAAGTCTGGGAGAGAGAGGGTCTACAAGATGGGTTCTTTTCTAATTTCTTTGCTTTCGCGGGTGGCATCCTCCTCTCTGACAATGGTCCGACCGACGATGTAGAGTCTGGGTTATTAGTTCCTTTCTTAGATTGCTTATCCCGATTCGGGGAAGAAGATGGAGATGAGGGTGGACTGTGGAGTCTTTTACTGCGCACAGCTTCAGACTCCATAGCTTTGCTTCTGTGCGCCTCAACTGAGTGAGGCACATCAGTCCGTGATCCCTTTATTGGGGAGCCCCCCAAGTTTGGAAGGTTGACTGATTGAGAGGAGGATTTATTAGAGGAACCCTGTGGGGTTTCAGCAATGGGAACTTTGGGTGCCCCTCTAGATGGGGCAGGAGACATTCCCTCAACTGGGGATGGGAGAACCTCTGCAGAGGAGGGTTGAGGAGTACTACAATTTCCAAGTTGTGGAGCAGAACGATTAGGTCTAGTAGTGACTCTTTCACATTGAGGCTTGGGTTC
The DNA here is from genome assembly GCF_046742065.1 of Oratosquilla oratoria. Lineage (NCBI taxonomy): Eukaryota > Metazoa > Arthropoda > Malacostraca > Stomatopoda > Squillidae > Oratosquilla > Oratosquilla oratoria. Next base: position 15,905,252 of record NC_134778.1, on the reverse strand, counting down.
AGCATTTGGTTGATCCTTATTGCTTCTGTGCACCTCTACCGAGTGAGGCACACTAGTCAGCAATCCCTCTACTGGGGAGTCCCCCAGGTCTGGAAGAGAGATTGCCTGAGAGGAGGCTTCATTAGAAGAAGCCTGTGAGGTTTCTACAATAGAAACCTTAAGTGCCCCTCCAGATGGGGCAGGGGACACCCCTTCAACAAGGGGTGAGGAAACCTCCGTAGAGGAGGGTTCAGAAGTATTACAAATTCCTAGTTGAGAAGAAAGACGGTTAGATTTCATAGTAACAATTTTACACTGGGGCTTGGGTTCAGTGTTAACAGAAGAATTCATATTGGCATTTTCATTTCTATTGGGTTTTACAGTTGACTGATCCACTTAACTATTTGTTTTAACAACATCACTGTATCTTTTGGAATTACTTAAGTCTTTTAGCATGTCCTACACTTATATGTTGTGCATGAGCTTTTAGTAGTATTTCCTGTTCCTTCTTATAAATTACACAGTTCTTATCTCTGGCATCATGCTCTTCTTTACAATTTATACAAACTGTTGGGCGGGAACAATCCCCATGTTCAGACTGAGCACATATCAAACATAGTTTGTCCCTTGCACATCTGCGGGAAGGATGGCCAAAACCATAGCAGTTAAAGCACCGAAGGGGACGGGGCTTACACTGCTTCACATAAACAATCTCTTTTTCTATCTCCACATAATGAGGTAGATCTTCACCAGAAAAACTTAGGATAATCATAGAAGAATGAGGGATTTTAGCAACCTTCCAGACATTAGTTGGGCACATTTATAAAATTTCTTCTTCCTCAAAGTCATACAGATCTCTATCAAAAATTACCCCTTTGGCATAACTAAAGGTATAGTGGGGTTTAACTTCCTTAATGTCGGATTTCTGTTTCAAGTTAAGCACCATGGCAGCTTGTTCATAAGATTTTACATGAATTAAGAAGGAATTTCTTCCAAATCGTGATACCTGCGAGTTAGTCAAATTACCAGAGTCAAGGTGACTCTTCAAGAATCTTTTAAACTCGAACAAGTTAGCACGTTCCTTTGCAAGAGTGATAATAAGCCACTTAGCTGGATTGGGAGGCCTCTGCACACTTTCCTTCCTTTCCTCTACCGGGTTTTCTGGATAAAAGATATCCAGGTTAGGTGGCACTCTAGCAACAAGTTGGGCCGAAGATTCATTTTTATTGCAATTATTATAATCCAAGCAGGCAGCAGCTGCATCCTGATTAGAAAGAAATGAGATCCAGACTAGCCAAGCTTTAAAGTTGTCAGTTAGTTTAACCCTGATCTCTTTAATTTCTCCAAATTTACGGAACTTTTCATATAAGTTTGTATAACTCTTATCAAGAGAGACATATTTTAGATGTAAGATTCTATGACTATTAGGGGCAGTATTTGAGCTATTTATTGGTTTCCGAGTATCTAAAGATGTTTTCATCACTTCAGAATCCATTCTAATTGTAAGTTTCTGGGCTACAGAATTATCTGTCAATGACGTCTTAGTATTTTTACCAAAGTCCTTTTTCAAGCCGGAGTCATCAACTGCGGGTTTTACTTTTGCTGAGTCAATAGCGTCAACATTAGGAGAGGGATCGGGGGGTTTAGGAGGAGGATCAGGTAGTGGTGGAGGTTTAGAATATTCAGTTTGAACAGCCGCCATGATCGAGTATATTTATGAGGCTACACCATATATTAGGAAAGATAAATGCATAGAAGATACTGCAGTTACCTGATGCCTCAAGCAATAAAAGAAAAGTCTCTGCAGAGTCGGGAAGTTTACAAAGGATTACAAAGGCAAAGCATGCCGACAGGAGACCTTTTGATCCATATCTAGGTCGGATGCAAAAAAAAGAAAAAAAGAATAATAATAATAATAATAATATTAATAATAAATTAAAACTATAACAATGTAAATAACAATTAAAATACATAAATAAATGCATTGGTATAGTTGAATAACAAACAAACAGGTAAATAGTAAATGATAATAAATTGACATATAACTAATAATAAATGAAAATCAGACAGACAAATTATAACAAAACAAAAACAAATAATATAACATAAATTATAATAATTACAGCATCTTACTTAGGTATTTATCTAAATGATTCTTAAAGCTTCGAACTGAACTACATTGCACTACCTGTGCAGGAAGTTTATTCCATTCATTAACTACACGGTTGGCAAAGTTGTTTCTACCTACTTCCAAATTGAATCTATTTCCGGACAGTTTGAGACCATTGTTTCTTGTCTGATTCTTATTCAATGTGAAAATTTTGTCACTTTTGATGTTGTCAATTCCCTTTAAAATCTTAAAGACCTGTATCAAGTCACCTCTGAGTCTACGCTTTTTTAGGGAAAACAGATTCATGTGCTTAAGTCGATTTTCGTATGATTTATTTTTGATATTTGGAATCAGTTTTGTGGCTCGCCGTTGTACTTTTTCCAGTCTGTCAATGTCTTTAATGAGATTCGGTGACCATACGGAAACAGCATATTCCAAATGTGGACGAACTAACGATTTATATAGCTTGTTAATGAGTGATGGACTTTTGAAATCAAAAGATCGCGCAATCAATCCCAGAATCTTATTTGCTTTCTCAGAGGCTGAAATACACTGCTTGGATGATTTGAGGTCGTTACTGATAATTACGCCGTGATCTTTTTCACTATCCACTTTTGTTAACGAATTTCCAAATAACTTGTAATCGTACTTGCTGTTATTTTTACCTATGTGCATTACCTTGCATTTACTTGTGTTAAATTTCATTAGCCACTTTTCAGACCATTGCTGTAATTTATCTAAATCTTCTTGAATATCTAATTGGTTTGAGTGATCATTTGCCACTCCGCACAGTTTTGTATCATCAGCAAATTTGGAAACAGTAGATTTTAGTCCATGGTCTATATCATTTATATATACTATGAATAGAAGTGGCCCAAGAACGGAACCCTGAGGAACTCCACTTGCAACACTTTTCCATCCAGAAGTTTTTCCATTTAAAACAACTCTCTGTTTTCGACCTTTCAACCAATTACTAGTCCAACCTAATAGGCTACCACTTATTCCATGCAAAGCTAATTTAGTAAGTAGTCTTTCGTGTGGGACGGTATCAAAAGCTTTTGCAAAGTCTAGATATATTAAATCTATATTGTTTCTTTTGTCATAATTCGAGACAACTGTGTTGTAGAATTCGAGTAAGTTAGTCACGCAAGAACGTTTCCGTCTGAAACCATGTTGGCTATCATTTATCAAACGGTTACTTTCTAAATGATATTCGATAGCATCTCTGATGATAGTTTCCATTATTTTTCCTACGATCGAAGTCAAACTAATAGGCCTATAGTTATTTTGTTTCTTTTTGTCACCTTTTTTGAATATGGGAGTAACGTTAGCTAGCTTCCATTCTCTTGGGACATCTCCGGATATGATGGATTTCTTGAAAATCATTTCTAATGGAACAACAATCTCATTTTTTATTTCCTTTAAGATTCTTGGATGCCAACCGTCAGGCCCTGGTGTTTTATTAACTTTGAGTTTGTCTATACACCTTTTAATTGTTTCTTTTGTTATATTTACCGTAGTGAGTAAGTTTACCCCAGACTTTTCACAGGTTTCAGTTTGGAATTCACTTTGAGGTGTTTCGTTTACGAATACCGAGCTAAAATAATTGTTTAAGATATTACACATTCCTTCATTTGAATATTCAAGTTGACCGTCAGCAGATAATAGTGGACCAATGTGATTCCTAACAACCTTTTTATCTCTAATGTAACTAAAGAATTCTTTGGGATTCTCTTTGGATTTCTCAGCGATGTTCATTTCGTATTGTCGTTTTCTTTTTCTTATTGTCTTTTTTAAATCTCTCTGTATTGATACATAACTTTCATAGTCATTAGATGCACCCGAGCACTTATATTTCTTATAAGCCTGTCTCTTTTTAGCAATACTTTTTTCAGTTTCTTTGTCGAGCCACTTTGGGCGAGCCTGATTTGGGGGACGTCTGTCCTTAAAAGGAATGTAAGTTTGAATCATCTTAGTGAGCGTATTTTGAAATATTTCCCACATCTGATCTACAGGCCTTTCGTTTAATTTTTCCTCCCAATCTGTAAGCTGAAGCTCTTGACGTAGTTCTATGAACTGAGCTTTACTGAAATCGGGTATTTTAGAAGCACAAGTATCTACTCTAAAATTGTTTAGGAGTTTGAATCTGACTAAGTTGTGATCGCTATTTGCAACAGATTCACCGACTTCTACATCAGTTGCCATGCTTTCGCGGCTAGTGATCAATAAATCGAGTAAGTTTCCATATCTTGTGGGCTCTTTTACATGCTGAATTAAGTAATTGTCACCAAGAAAATCAATCAAGCGACTACCTATATGGCCATGTTCAAGGGTCATCCAATCAATGTCAGTAAAATTGAAATCACCCATTATCAATAAATCCCGGTTGCAGAAACTAGACAGTTCTTGAAATAACAGTTTGTCGTCTGCTAATGATAATGTCTTTGGCCTATATATTACACCTATATTCATTTTTTGTCCATTTGTTTGGGTTAACTCAACCCACAAACTGTCATATGCATCCTGTTTCACTTTCTCTAAAACACAAGCATGAACATTGTTTTTAACGTACAATAGAACACCCCCACCTTTCTTGTGGTTTCTATCCTGATGAAAGTGTTTAAATCCCGCAATATTAAATTCAGCTTCGAACTCTGTACCATTTAACCATGTCTCAGTTATTCCTATCATATCGAGATTTTCGCTTTTGACATACGCCTGTATTTCTTGAAATTTGTTCCTAATACTACGAGCATTAAAGTACATAGTTTTAAGAAACTCCTGATTATTTCTTTTTGACACATTTTGAGTTTCAATATCATGTCTTATATTATCATTTTGTTTTTTATTTATGCCTTGCTCTATATTATTATTATTTGGTCCTTCATTGACATTCAATGCCTCATTAACATTTCTCCTATCAAAATTAACATTTCCCCCATCACGGACATCTGGTCGATTACGGTCATCCGATCTATTTTGTACATTTTGTCCCCCTACGTCACCGTGATTCACGCCGGCCTCCCGTCGTTCAGTGACATTATGTCCGGCATCCCTTTCTAAAATTATATTTTGTCCTCCAGTGACATTATATCCTACCGTGATATTTTTTCCTCCACTATAATTACATCCCATCGTGATCTTTTGTCTTCCACTGTCATTACATCCTATCTTGATATTTTGGCCTTCATTGACATTCTGTCCGGTATCTCTTCCTAAAATTATATTTTGTTCTTCACTGACATTATATCCTACCGTGATATTTTCTCCTCCATTATCATTACATCCTATCGTGATATTTTGTTCTCCACTATCATTATTTCCCATCGTGATCTTTTGTCCTCCACTGTCACTACATCCCATTGTGACATTTTGTCCTAAAACATTACATCCTAATGTGTCATTTCGTCCTCTAGCGATATTACATCCTATCATGATATTTTGGCCTTCATTGACATTCTGTCCGGTATCCCTTCCTAAAATTACATTTTGGCCTTCAATGACATTATATCCTACCGTGATATTTTCTCCTCCATTATCATTACATCCTATCGTGCTATTTTGTTCTCCTTTATCATTACTTCCCATCGTGATCTTTTGTCCTCCACTGTCATTATATCCCATTGCGACATTTTGTCCTATGACATTATATCCTAATGTGACATTTCGTCCTCTAGCGACATTATATCCTAAAATTATATTTTGTCCTATACTGGTACATTGTTCTACATTAATGCTATACTCTACACTGTTTTCCCAAGTACATTCTATTTCCCCTTCCCTTTGGCCTTCTACCCTAAAAAAGGAGCTGGTTCATTACAAACTCCCACAATGAGGTTTGTAAGAACATCTTTGCCTCTGCGGGTAAGGTGGATCCCATCAGAAGCGTAAAGGTCATGGCGCCTAGAAAAGAGATACCAAGGATCAAGAAAGTGGTATCCCAATTGTGTGCACAACTGCGATATCCTATCATTGATCCCTATGGCTCTACTGTTCCAACACGAACCTGCGTAGATCCTCGGGAGGATCCCACAGACTACGTGACGGCTCCCACGTTCCTTCATCTCCTGAAGGAGGACCTTGTAATTCCGAACAAGCTCCTCTGATCTCACCCTACCTACATCGTTACTACCCGTATGTACAATCGTAACCGTGTTCTTCCGTCCTTGCTCCCTGATGGACCGGGTACAATCAACGATCCCACGGCCCGGTTGACATACAAGCTTGCAACGTCGCTTAGTCTTTCGCTGCAGGATGTCGTCATAGCCTCGAACCATGGAGTCCCCCACCACCAAGAACTCCTGGTTTTCAGCCACTTCATCCTCCAGTAGAGCAAAACGATTGACTAGAGCCAGCGGTTGCTCCACAGGGCACACGTCTACCGAACGCGGGCTCGACAAACGGGACCCCACGGAGCGCCACTCGCTCATGGCAGTGACAGTAGGTGAAGAAGTGGAACGCTCTTTGGGTTGTGGGGAGGGTTCACTCTTCTCACGGAGCGCACTCCTGAGAAGCCGAATTTCCTCCTCACACATCCTGAGACGGACCTCTAGGTTCACGCAACCTTCACAAGCCATTTCGCTCCCCCTTTAGCAATAAAAACGGCAAAGATAAAATACAAATCAACAACAACAAAAAATCAAAGCGGTCTCTAATAAACTAAATACGCGAAGCTTACTCTGCTTACCTTATACTATTTCTCCTACCTTTGAAATACGGTAACAGAAAACTGTTTTGAAATTAAATAGAACCCTGCACTTTATCTTATATCTGTAACTGTATAGCGCTATACGTATACAATTACAAAAACACAACACAATCACTTAACACTATTCGGAGATATAAAATTCACAGGTATTCACTAGCTGGTGTCTGTGCAGAAAAACGAGGTCTCTAGCTGAGGTCACGAGCGGACTGAGCTGAGGTCACGAGTGGACAACTATTTACACATACAGGGCCTCGGAGGTGAGTTAAAGACTTTGTCAACCCGGGGTTTGTCCTCTTTTGTTTTGTCCCATTTAGGATGGGTCCGGCGTAGTCACTCTGCATGTGTACTGGATAGGGAGAAAGGAAGTCGGCAGCCTAGTACCTACCTCACAAACATGCATTCCCCAGTCGGTGGGCTTTCGGCCCTCGCAGGGAGTAGTGACCTCGCGGTATACATCCCCACTTGACTGGGTTCAGACATGTAGCTTGGGAGGCACCAAGATACCAGAACCTTCCTTAACAAGTATTAGAGAAAGATGGTGAAAAAGGAGAGTAGGGTAGCAAATATGAAGGGTAGGGATAGGGAAATTCACAAAGGAAAAGGGTGAGGGACCCCCTATCTATTCACTACTCCCCCCCCCCCTAAAAAAAAAAAATTGGCTCGGTTTTCGTCTGGTAGCTTAGGGCTGACCTCTCCAGTATGGTTGCACCTTGCTGGCACAGCCCAGCCCGTCCTTGCTACACGAAAGCCCCTCCGCTACATCAAAGTACTGGGCCTCGGGGGGGGGGGGGGATACTGCTTCTGACCCAGGGCAGTGGACAAGGTGCAGGGATGACCCGTCATCCAGGAGGTGCTAAGATGGGAGGGAGGGTGGAGGGGTGTGGAGTGTATTCAGGGATGGAATGGGTGGGAATGATTTTATGCCTTTTCCTTTTGGGCTACCTCCCTTGTAAGGGGGGAAAAGCCTTTGTATATGTATGTATGTATATGTGCCATTTTCCAGTTTTTTTTTTTCTCCATCTTTTCCAAGCTTTGTAAATTGCCTTCGTCACATTCACTTTTTCTTGGCCAAGAACATGATTCTTCCTTCCCATTTCTCGTTTCTGTTTTTAATCCAATAAATGTATAGCCCGTGTCCAATACTATTTGGTAGTACTGGACCCCTTAATTTCGTCTCCACAATTCCCATTATGTCTGGTTTTTCATCTGACAGGTAATCATTTAATTCGTTTAATCCGTCAGTGTTAGTATAGGCCACTTTTATTTTATTTTTCTTTCTTCATCTTGTTTTCTGTTTGTTTCGCCCACTCTGATGTACCATTTTCTCAGCCTCATGTCTATGACCTTCTAATAGAACTCCTTGCTTTCGGTCTCCGTTCTTTTTTCTTTTTCTTTTTTTTTTTTAGCTTCACCTTTTAGTATTTTCTCTTTTTCTATTTCCTCAACACTCATTTCTCTTTTTATCCATATCTTGTTGTAGTGTTCGCTCCTTACCATCTTGCTTTTTCTAATATGTCTTCTACTACCATTTGCAATCTTAGTTTTATCTTTATAGGTCGATTTCTTTCCTTAGAATATTGTCCCATTCTATACACTTCTATATCTTTCTCTTCTTCCAGTTCACCATCTTGCATTTCTTTTAGAAATAATAATGCCGTTTCTTTTTCTGCTTTTTCTCTTATGGACCTCACCAGACCATGTTTTCCCCTTAGTCTATATACCACAATACATTTTCTATCCACTGTATCTCCAACCCAATTTGCCTTTTCTACTTGAATGATTGTATCTTTTGCGTTTTCCTGCATCTGTTGTCGTGCTATTTCTTCAAATGCAATTTCTTCATTTTCTCTGTTTTCATTCCATTTCTTAATCTTTTGCATACTTTCCTCACCTGAGTTTTCTTCAATTCTTTCAGTCATTTCTTGTATTTTGTTATTTTCCTCTTTTTAAAGTTCTCACTATTGGTAGTATTTTATTTTTTTCATTTTCACATTTAACTTCTATTGTTTAGTTTTTTGTTACCTTGAGTTCGTTTCTCAGTTCAGAGTTTCATTTCTTCAGATAGGATATTTCGTTGTTAGCTTGGGCTAAACATTCCATTAATTCTACAATCTCCTTCCTAGTTCAAAGAATTCGTTCTTCCATCATTTGCTATTATTACTTATATCCTTTTCCATGTCTTAGATTCGACTCAAATTTCTTCTTTTGCACTTACCAAAACCGGAAAAGGAGTTTTCATTATACAGTCTAATTCTTGCTGGCATTTCAATTTCTCTGTTTACATTAGACTGCCGTGACGTCCCTAGATGGCTCTGCTTTCGAGTCGACATTCGGCTCAAAATCATCGTTTTCATTTTCCTGTATTTTCTCTTATTAAATCAATGTAACACTGCAGAGAAATAATTTTGGGTAACCACAATTGCTCCCCTCCCATTCAATACAAACCAGGCCTCCTGTTTTCCTTGCATTACTAAGAATTTTCGTCTTCGGCAGCCTACGCAGCTCAAGCGAGATGATGTTGACAGTTCAGAAGTTCGTGTGTTTGTATTTACCTAGTTGTATATTGCGGGAGGGGGAGCTATGCTCGTGGTGTCCCGCCTCTGTATCTCGCAATGTCTAGTTTGCTTTTAAACTCATGAATAGTTTTTTGCGCACACTATTTCATTGTCCAGTTTGTTCCAAGTGTCCACCACTCTATGTGGAAAACTGTTTTTCTTCAGATCTCTTCTGTAGCTGTTTTTTTTTTTCCATGTCCTCTTGTGCTTCTCTTGTCCCAGTTTGACAAGTCCTCTCTATCGAGTATTTCTGTGCCTTTTATGATTCTGTAGATGGTCAGTAGGTCACCTCTCTTCTTTGCTCAAGAGTCGGTAACTCCAGTTTAGACAATCTCTCCTCATATGACAAGTTTGCAAGTGCAGGTGTGTCTCTGTGCATGTGTATTTACCTAATTATATTTACCTAATTGTAGTATACAGGAAAGGAGCAATGCTCGTTGGGTCCCGTCTCCTTTTCTCTAATTATCTAACATAGCGTGTGTGTGTGTGTGGTTGTGCTATGTTAGTGTGTATTTGTGTGCATGTATGTTGTATGTCTGCGTGCATGAGGTGTGGTTGTGCTGTGTTTGTGTGTGTGTTTGTGTGTATATGTGTTAGGTATGGGGTTAAGAAGATAGCCAAACACACGACAAATAATAGATATATTTATTACAATAAGAAGTGCCTCCTTTCCTCCCTCTTCCTTACCTCCTTTTCTTCTCTCTCTCCTTCACTCTCTCTGTTTTCTTCCATCTTTATTTCTCTTGTCCCTGTCTTTCAGTCAAACAGCATTACATTCCCACTCTACGATGTGTAATTAGTAAATGGTGTCCGAAAATAAATTTGAAACGTGTATTCTAATGCATTGAAAAATAATAAATAACCTCTAGAGCGCTTGGCCTCGACGCAGTAGACGACGTCAACTGCAAGATATGGTTGAGTACGCTGTATTTTGTACTTAATGCCTTCACATTACGTAAATGCTATAAGGGTAATAAATATGCTAAATCTTGTAATATATGATGTCATAGAAAGTTATACAGACTAAAAATAATCTCAATGTGAAGGCCGCTTTTAATGTGTTTTGATTTATCTAAGGCCCCAAGCACCTAAACTACTAGAACATACGCCGGTAAATTTGTAGAAGTGCACACCAACGCGGTATACCATTAGAAATTTAAATATTAATTTTGTAAATTATGATACATCACCATAATATACGTTTTTCTTGGTGGAAATCAATCACAGAAAAAGTTACTAAAAGCGATACCCTAACAAACGGAACCGCGGTGACTTCTTGAGACGCCATCTTTGTTTTGATAGATCCGGAGGTCGAAGAAATTAAAGTATAATAGATTCGTCTATTCTAATCTAACCTAACCTGCATTTAGTAACGCGGTGCCTGTAATTCTAGAGGTCACCAGAGTCGTCGTCGTCGTGTGCACTTCTTCGACCTATGCATCTATAAAAAAAAAAAAATGGCGTCTCCGTTCGTATATCGCTTAGAGGAACTATTTCTGTTACTAATTTCCGCCAAGAAAAAAAATATATATTACGTTGTTGTATTATAATTTATGAAGTTAATATTTAATTTTCTAAGGCTATATCGCGTAGGTGTGCACTTCTGAAAAAATACGCATGCGAAGTCATATTTAAAAACAGTCGAAGAGCCCCAAAATCTACAAGCGATATTTACCTGTAGAATTATGAAAAATGCGGGCAAACGTTAAACCTAGCGTAAAAACATGAATGTTTCCTATAAAAACAAATTCTCTCTAAAATTTCTGGACACAGAAACTGTCTCTGTATAAGCTCATGATCATCCTCTGGCATTTGTCTTATTGTTTGCGTTGAGGTTCCGTAATTGCCTCTCGTTGGTGGATGTGAAAATAGTTCATGGTGCCTTTACTGGCTTTGCGAACACTTAAAAACAAGATTTTTTTTATCACTTAACACCTATAAAAATTATGGTTTAACAAATTCATTGATTAACATTAGACAACTTACCGGTCGCAGTTTTCAACCTAGTTGAATTCTCAAACAGTGGTGTTTGGCATTAGAAGATTAAGGCCTTGCCTTTGAGTCTTGAACTTTCGAAGACGTAGGTCCCTTTGACGTTTCTAGTCACGACGTCCGTTGGGTACCAGAGCTCTGGGTTGTTTGTGTCGACTGAAGTGCGAACTGTTTATTCGACGCGTCTCTTACGAGTTCGAAATGCTCAAAAGGCCACGGGTTAATATTGACTTTAAGTAAATTCTCAAAAATTCTATCCCCGATACATAAAAGGAGATTTAACAAACAAATAAAAGAGGAGGGGAGTTAAATCGTATATTTTTCAAAGTTACGAAAGGCGCGGTTCGAAGCTTCAGGAAATGCTCCTGATTGTAAAGATGTAAACATCAACACCTTGAGGGGGGAAAGTTTCCCGAACGAAAAGGTAGGCACTAATAGATTCCCAACAAGAAAGACGCCTATTTAAATAGATAACAATTGCCACGCACCATAGTATTTCCACGCCTTTTCATTTCACAAAACATGTTACCAGAAACTAATATAATCTGTTGTGCTAACCCAACACTAACATACACTTCCAATGGTTACTCCAAATCAACCACCAATCTGCTTTTGAACAATATGGAAACGCACGAAAGATTCGCTTAATGTTGATTGGCTATGACCATCGCCACACCTAATTAATCCATGACCAATCATGGTGCTTGCTCACTCAAGTGTCTAGTTCGTCTCAGTCTCTGAGTATAGCAAACATGGGACCAGAAACTGGTTGTCATTTGTTTCATGAGTAGACAGGTTATATTACTCTGACCTCCTGAAAATTTGACGTACAGGCTTACGTGTATGCGCGCACGCACACACAAAAGGACATGGAAAGAAACTCAAAAAGGACAGTTATAGAAGAGACATGAAAAAGAACAGCTTTCCCGATAGAGTGGTGGGTGTATGGAACATACTCGACGAAACAATAGTGTATGGAAAAACAACACAAGAAATTAGGAAGCAAATTAGATATGGCGAGATACAGAGACGGGTACCACGAGCGTAGCTCCCCTTCTTGTAAGATACATCTGGTAAATACACACACACACACACACATACTCGTGGCACAGTTGGTAGAGTTCCCGGCTTACACTACGGAGGCCCAGGTTTGAATCCCGTAAGATACATCTGGTAAACACACACACATACCCGTGGCGCAGTTGGTAGCGTTCCCGGCTTCCACTACGGAGGCCCAGGTTCGAATCCCGCTCAGGGCTGAAATAATTTCAATATCGCTGCGCTGGGTGTTGTTACTCCAACTCTCGTGGGCGGGGAGGGGGGGGGGGCGCGTGTAAGGTCACAGCTCGCGACGCGGTTGGTAGAGTTTCCGGTTGCCACTACGGAGGTCCGAGATCGGATCCCACCCAGGGCTGAAATAATTTCAGTATCGCTGCGCTGCGGGATGTTACTCCAACTCTCCTGGGCGCGGAGTTGGGTGTGTGTGTGCGTGTAAGGTCACAGCATTACCCATAGATCTCTTCCGGAAGGGAAATAGCTGTCGATCATGAGTCCAACCCGTGATCCAAAGACCATGGTGAATATATGCACTCCCTCACACACACTCACCTCATGGCGCTGTGGTTAGAGTTCTCGCCTTCCACCACGGCGGTCAGGTTTCGACTTCCGCCCAGGGCTAAAATAATTTCAATATCGCTGCGCTGCGGGGTGTTACTCCAACTTTCGTGGGCAGGGGGTTGGGCGTGTGTGTAACGTCACAGTATTACCCATAGATCGGTCATACGAGCTCTGAGCTCTATTCCGGGAGGTTGATAACTGTCGATCACGAGTCCAACACATGATCCAAGCCCATGGTGGTGAATCACACACACACACGTACACACACCGAGAAAACGCAGTTCTATTGGAGAGCGTTAGACATGAGATTGAAAAAAATTGTATATTAAAAGAACAACAAAAAAACGAAAGGGTCAGAAAACGAGATGGAGGGAGTAGAAAATTAAAACTAGCATATACCAATATAGACAGATTAATCTCAGGATTAAAAGAACTAAATGATTACCTGTCAGAAGAAAAAAACAGACATAATGGGGAATGTGGAGACTAAATTAAGGGTTTTACTTTTACCAAACAGTGTTGGACATGGATTATATAATTGCTGCCTTAGAAAATAGAGAGGAGAAACAGGGTGGAGTCATGATCCTGATTAAGAAAAACTTAAATGTGACGAAAGTTACATATGGAGAGAACATGGTGGAGACGATCACAATAAGAGTCGAAGATAAAGACATGAAAAGGTGAAAGTTCGCAGTGATTTGTGTGCCCCCAAAAACGGGGTCTTAGAGAGAGAGAGAGATTACTCCAAGTTCTCTGGTAAAGTTGCTATAACCAGAGAGGGTCCATTTTTCCCAATAACTATTTTGAGAGACACTGGGACTGCTCAGTCTATTTTATTAAAAAAAATGCACTACCTGGAGTTGAAAAGAGGAGTACTAGAGATCAAGTAGTTATCAGTGATTTGTCTACTGTCCAATCCTCAAATCTAGCTAAAGTATTTCATAAAAGTAATCTTGTAAATAAGGAAGTAACAGTTGGCCTCAGAGAAGAGTCAATGCCAATTCCTGGAGTTGAGTTCATCCTAGGTAATGACCTTGCAGGTACATTAGTAGTACCTCCCTTAGACATAGTCAAAATACCTTGTGACAAAAGTTCTACACTTGTAGAAGATCACCTACATCCTGAAAATTTTCCCATATGTGCAGCAACTCGTCCCAAATCAGTTCCCTTAAACGAAACTGCACCTGATGTTTTTTATCTGTCTAACCAAATCATGTCCCCTTCTAGCCTCATCAAAGCTCAACAATCCGACTCTACTTCAAAACACTTTCACAGATTAGCAGAAGATTCTACGGATAAAGTAGATAAATTCCCTAGATTCTATTACCAACAAGGTATTCTCATGAAATGTACAAAATCCCCTTTATATCCAAATTCTGACACTTAGGCAGAGATTCTCCAAGGAGTTATACCTCAATCAATTAGATCACAAATCATCGAAATAGCTCATGATGGTTCAGGCGGTCATGTGGGAATTTGTATGACCTTTAATAAAATTACAGAACATTTCTTTTGGCCCATTATAAAAAGAACATTAAAAATATGTTCAAACATGCCACGTTTGTCAGCTCGCTGACAAACCCAATCAAAAGATCTCTAAAGCCCCTTAATCTCTTATCGCTGTGTCAGGGAATCCTTTTGATAAAATTATCATAGACATAGTGGGGCGATTCCCCCACCCCAAAAAAAAGGGAAATCAATACATTCTGACTATAATGTGTCCACTTACGAGATTTTTCGAAGCTTTCCTTATCAAAAGGATGGATGCAAAAGTCATCGCTAACACTAATAAATGTTTTCACTTGAGTAGGTTTGCCCAAAGTTATCCAATCCAACAGAGGAACAAATTTCATAAGTAAACTATTTATCATTGTACTAAAAGAGCGAGATAAAACAAACTCTGTCAACAGCTCCTCACTCTGAGTCACAAGGAGCCCTCGAGCGTTTCGATCTAACTCTTAAAGCAAGGCTACATAAATGGTGTAACAGCTGACAATCGGATTGAGATGTGGGATTACCTCTCATGCTATTTGCCATTAGAAAACCCACTCAAGAGTTACTTGGATATTCTCCCTTTGAACTTTTATATGGTCGACAAGTGAGAGGACCTCTGAAAGTCTTAAAAAGTCAGTGGTACAACGAGAGCCTAAGCAGATCGTAAATCAATAATCAGATCAGCTGAAACACCGAATGAAGGTAGTTCGAAATATTGCGTTAGAGAACCTTAGGCTAGCTCAATCTAAAATGAAAGAACATTTTGATGTTAAGACTAAAGTAAGAGATTTTAAGCCTGGCGATGAAGTCTTACTTTATTTGCCAATTCCAGGGATTCCCCTCTCAAATAAATTTCAAAGTTCATATACTGTGTCACACAGATTAAATAGATTATATTACTTTGTACTTACGCCAGACAGGCACAAAGACTCAAAATTAGTTAATGTAAATTTAATGAAACTATACCACCGAAGGGACCTTACTGATGAACTACGAAGACCAGTATCTTTAGTTTCGAATTTTACTCCTCTTGATCCTA
>NC_134778.1:15854758-15884758 GCF_046742065.1 Oratosquilla oratoria | reverse complement strand
AATATTCCATTTCTCTTCCACTGTTGTTTCTTCTTTGTATATTCTCCCAGTTTTCATTTTGAAAGAATTCTCTTATTTTATAAAAATTTGCTTTTTCATACATCAATCTTCCTTTTCTATATTGTTCATTTCTTTTCATGTATTTTTTCTCATTTAGTTCTAGTTCTATCAATATGTGGTCACTTTTGCTTATTGGTGCCTGGTATTCTATCTTTTCCACTATTTCAGGTTCTGATGTGATTATTAGGTCTAGTCTCGATGGTTCTTCTTCATTTCTATACCTAGTGTTCTCTTGAATCCATTGTGTCATTGTGTGGTCAGTAATCATCTTAAGTAGAACACTTCCCCATGAGTCTTCTCCACCCTTTACGGTCATCTCTTCCCAGCATATTTCTTTGCAATTATAGTCGCCCATCATAACTATTCTTCCTCCATCTTCCATTATCTTGTTTAGTGTTATTCTTGTGTCTTCTAACATGCTTTTATGTTCATTCTCTTTCCATGAGGCTGTTTTTGGGGGCACGTAGTTTATTACAAACTTTCTGCTCTTCTTATCTCTATCTTCTACTTCTATCATGATCATCTCTACTCTATTGTTCCCATATGTGACACTCTTCACGCTTATATCCTTCTTAGTCAGGAACATAACTCCACCCCCTTGTTTTTTCTCTCTGTTTCTAATCCAATAATTATATGCATTGTGTCCTATGCTGTTGGGTGGTAGTGGACCTTTTAATTTTGTCTCAACAATTCCCATTATGTCCGGATCTTTTTCTTTCAGATATTTGTTCAGTTCATTCAGTCCTGTTATTAATCCATCTATATTTGTGTAGGATACTTTTAACTTTCTGTTATTTCCATTGTATTCTCTGTTTCTTTTGTGTTTCTCTCTGTTATTTTCCATTTCTTCAATTTCATATTCACTACTCTCCAGTAGAATTCTTGTTTTTCTGTCTCCGTTCTGGTCTCGTTTTTTTTTTTTTTTTTTTTTTCTTAGCTTCATGTCTTTTCCTTATTTCCTCCTCTCTTTCCTCTTTATTCATTTCCCTTTTTATCCATACCTTTTTATATTGTTCACTTGTTGCTAGTTTCCCTGTTTTGGATAAGATATTCTCAGCCATAGTTTGTGACCTGAATTTAATCTTAATTGGTCTGGTCTTGTCTGTACTATATTTCCCGAGCCTGAATTTCTCTTCGATTTGTTTCATTATTTCTGGTTCATCTTCCTGAACTAATTCTAGTAAATTTCTTACTTTTTCATTTTCCTCTTTGGTTCTTGTGGTTCTATCTGGGTTATGTTTCTCTTCCATTCCTAATATAATTATACATTTCTTTCTATCTGCTAAGTCTCTTACTATATTCTCCTTCTGTCTCATCACTTTAATAACTGAGTCTTCAGTTTGTTCATTCATTTGCTGTCTGATTATGTCAGTAAATGCAACTTTGCTGTTTTCTTGAATTTTTTTCCAACCCTCCTTGTTCTCCTTATTATTCTCCTTTAAGACTTTATTCTCTTCTTTTACTTCTTTTAACTGATTTTTTAATTCTTCAATTTCCTTAGTTAAGTTTTTGTTCGCCTTCTCTAGTTCTTCCAATTTTTCAACCCTCTGCACAATGTTGTTAACGTGACCGAACCTAAGTTCCCAGTGCTCGATCATCTTATCGAGCTTCTCTTCTAGTCTTGTTAATCGGGGGGGGGGGGGTGTGGTTGTGTCCCCCCCACCCTCTTTAAATCCCTGGAAAATATTCTCATCACCTTCTACTGTATTGCTCTTATCTATACTTCTGGTCTTTACATTTTTGTTAGATATTTCGTCGTCGCTAAATTGGTCCGGACCTCTTTTGTTTAGATGGCGTCTGCCTGCCTGGGCCAAGTCCTCACCTTCCTCATTTCCTTCCATTTCCCTCAGTAATCCCTCCCCTTCTCCTTTTTCCTCACTTTCCCCTACACCACGAGCAATTTCCCCCCACCCTGTAAATACAATAGGTACTTCCTTTGCTTCGGGATCCACGAAATTTCACTTTTTCTTCAGAACGTCCTCTAAGCCGTCCGTTCGTTGAGGTGTGTGTGTATTTACCTAGTTGTATTTACCTAGTTGTATTTTACGGGAAAGAGAGCTATGCTCGTGGTGTCCCGTTTTCATATCTCATTTTATCTAAACTATTTTTAAATTCATGTATTGTTTTTGCACACACCACTTTCTCATCTAACTTGTTCCAACTGTCTATTACTCTGTGAGGAAAGCTGTTCTTTTTCAAATCTCTTCTATAGCTGTCTTTTTTTATTTTCTTTCCATGTCCTCTTGTATTTCTGTCATCCCATTTTATCAGATTCTCTATATCAGTAATTTCTATGCCTTTCATGATTCTGTAAATAGCTATCAAATCTCCTCTCTCTCTTCTTTGCTCTAGTGTCTGTAGTTCAAATTTTTCTAGTCTCTCTTCATATGATAGTTTTGAGAGTGTTGGTGCCAATTTTGTAATTGCTCTTTGTATTCTTTCAAGTTTTTTTTATACATTTTTTGTACTTGGTGACCATATCGTTGCTGCATATTCCAATCTTGGTCTTATCAGGGTGATTAGGATTTTCTTCACCATTTCTTCATCCAGGTATGTAAATGCAACTTTGATTGTTCTTATTAAATTATAAGTTTCTCCAAAAATCTTATTTATATGTTTCTCAGGTGACATATTATTCATAACAATGACTCCCAGGTCCTTCTCATTTTCTACTTTTTTTTATTCCTTCTTCTCTCAATTTATATGCTTCTGTTATTCTGTTTTTGCTTTTTCCAAATTCCATTATACTACACTTTTTTGTATTGAACTCCATCTCCCACTTCCTACTCCATTCCTGTACTTTATATAGATCTCTCTGTAGTGATTCACAATCTTCTTCAGATTTCACTCTTTTCAGTAGTTTTGCATCATCTGCAAAGAAGCTCATATAGCTTTCAATTCCTTCATCCATATCATTAATATATATAGCAAACATTATTGGGGCCAGAACTGTTCCCTGCGGAACACCGCTTATTACTTCATCCCATTTTGAGTGCTGGTCTCTTATCACTACTCTCATTTTTCTTTCTTGCAAAAAGTCTTCCATCCAATTTAGTAGTTTGCCCTGTATTCCTCCTTCAGTTTCTAATTTCTTAAGCAACTTCTTATGTGGTACTTTGTCAAAAGCTTTCTTTAGGTCTAGAAATTCACAGTCCGCCCATCCATCTCTTTCTTGTATTATATCTATTAGCCTTGAATAGAAACATATTAAATTGGTGACGCATGATCGTCCTTGTCTGAATCCAAATTGCCTTGGATTTAACACTTTGTTTTTTTCTAAATATTTTACCCATCTACTTTTGATCATTCTTTCACAAATTTTTGCTATTGTACTTGTTAGAGAGACTGGTCTATAGTTGGTAGGTTCTTCTTTATTTCCCCCTTTATATATAGGTACTATATTTGCTTTTTTCCAATCTTCTGGAACTTTTCCTTCTTTCAAGGAACTGTTTAGTATGCTATGTATTTTGTCTGCCAGTTCATTCCTGTATTCTTTCAGAATCCAGTTTGCTATATCATCTGGTCCATGCGATTTTCTGACATCAAGATTACTCAAGTGTGTCAATATTTCATTCTTTGTTACTTCTATTTCTTCCATAGGGGGGACTTTCTCTTTCCATTCGTTCTCTTCAGGTTGTATGTTCTCCCTTGTAATTGTTCATAATTTCCGCCATTTCCATTTCCTCAGTGTATTCAACTCCCTCTTGTCTTAATTTCTCCAAGTCTTGTTTGTTTTTCAGTTTATTGTTTACAAATCTGTAGAATAGTTTTGGTTGATCTTTACACTTTTCTATGACATCTTTTTCATATTTTCTCTTTTCCTCTCTGCACGTTTGTACATATTCATTTCTATAACTGGTATATATTTTCCATTTTTCAGGTCTTCTGTCTTTTTTCCATCTGGTCCAGGCTTTGTCTCTTTTGTCTTTTAACTCCCTACAACTTTTGTTGTACCAGCATTTTACATATTCTTTTTCTTGTTTTTGTCTTGGGACATACTTTTCCACTCCTTTTTTGTAAATTTTTGTCAAAATATTCCATTTCTCTTCTACTGTTGTTTCTTTTTTGTATATTTCTTCCCAGTTTTCCTTTTGAAAGAATTCTCTTATTTTATCAAAGTTTGTTTTTTCATACATCATTCTTCCTTTTCTATATTGTTCATTTCTTTTCATATATTTTTCTTCATTAAGTTCCAGTTCAATCAATATGTGGTCACTTTTACCTATTGGTGTTTTATATTCAATTTTGTCCACTATTCTAGGTTCTGATGTAATTATTAGGTCTAGTCTCGATGGTTCTTCTTCATTTCTATACCTAGTGTTCTCCTGTATCCATTGTGTCATTGTATGGTCAGTAACCATCTCAAGTAGAGCGTTTCCCCATGAGCTGTCTCCACCCTTTACTGTCATTTCTTCCCAGCAGATTTCTTTGCAATTAAAGTCGCCCATCATAACTATTCTTCCTCCCTCTTCCATTATCTTGTTTAATGTTATCTTTGTGTCCTCTAACATACTTTTATGTTCACTCTCTTCCCATGAGGCTGTTTTCGGGGGCACATAATTTATCACAAACTTTCTGCTCTTCTTATCTCTGTCTTCTACTTCCATCATTATCATCTCTACTGTATTCTTTCCATATGTGACACACTTCATGTTTATATCCTTCTTAGTCAGGAACATAACTCCACCCCCTTCCTTTTTCACTCTGTTTCTAATCCAATAATTATATGCATCATGTCCTACACTGTTGGGTGGTAGTGGACCTTTTAATTTTGTTTCTACAATTCCCATTATGTCTGGTTCTTTTTCCTTCAAATAATCATTCAGCTCATTCAATCCTGTTATTAATCCATCTATATTTGTGTAAGACACTCTTAGTTTTCTGCCACTTCCATTGTGTTCTCTGTTTCCCTTTTGTTTTTCTCTTGTATGTCGACTTTCTTTAGTTTCATGTTCACTACTCTCCAATAGAATCTCTCTTTTTCTGACTCCGTTCTTCTCTCGTGTTTTTTTTTCCTTAGCTTCAAGTCTTTTCTGTTTTTCTTCCTCTCTTTCCTCTTTATTCATTTCTTTTTTTATCCATACCTTTTTATATTGTTCACTTGTTGCTAGTTTCCCTGTTTTGGATAAGATATTCTCAGCCATAGTTTGTGACCTGAATTTAATCTTAATTGGTCTGGTCTTGTCTGTACTATATTTCCCGAGCCTGAATTTCTCTTCGATTTGTTTCATTATTTCTGGTTCATCTTCCTGAACTAATTCTAGTAAATTTCTTACTTTTTCATTTTCCTCTTTGATTCTTGTGGTTCTATCTGGGTGATGTTTCTCTTCCATTCCTAATATAATTATACATATCTTTCTGTCTGAAAAGTCAGATACTATAAACTCCTTCTATCACATCACTTTAATAACTGAGTTTTCAGTTTGTTCATTCATTTGCTGTCTGATTATGTCAGTGAATGCAACTTTGCTATTTTCTTGGATTTTTTTTCCAACCCTCCTTGTTCTCCTTATTATTCTCCTTTAAGACTTTATTCTCTTCTTTTACTTCTTTTAACTGATTTTTTAATTCTTCAATTTCCTTAGTTAAGTTTTTGTTCGCCTTCTCTAGTTCTTCCAATTTTTCAACCCTCCGTATAATGTTGTTAACATGACCGAACCTACGCTCCAAGTCCTCGATCATTTTTATTAGACATTTCATCGTCGCTCAGCTGGTCGGGGGGCCGTTTGTTTACCATTCGCCTGTCTGCCAGGGCCAAGTCCTCTCCTTCCGCATTTCCTTCCATTTCCCTCAGCAATCCCTCCCCTTCTCCTCTTTCCCTACTTTCCTACTACCCCACGAGCAATTTCCCCCCCACCCTGTAAATACATTAGGCACCTCTCTTTGCGTTGTGATCCACGAAACTTCAATTTTCTTCAGATCGTCTTCTAAGCCGTCCGTTCGTTTATGTGTGTGTGTGTGTGTGTGTGTGTGTGTGTGTGTGTGTGTGTGTGTGTGTGTGTATGTGTGTGTGTGTGTGTGTGTGTGTGTGTGTGTGTATTTACCTAGTTGTATTTACCTAGTTGTATTTTACGGGAAGGGGAGCTATGCTCGTGGGGTCCATGCGATTTTCTGACATCAAGATTACTCAAGTGTATCAATATTTCATTCTTTGATACTTCTATTTTTTCTATAGGGGGGACTTTCTCTTTCCATTCAATCTCTTCAGGTTGTATGTTCTCCCTTGTAAACACTGATTTAAAATGTTTGTTCATAATTTCCGCCATTTCCATTTCCTCAGTGTATTCAACTCCCCCTTGTCTTAATTTCTCCAAGTCTTGTTTGTTTTTCAGTTTATTGTTTACAAATCTGTAGAATAGTTTTGGTTGATCTTTACATTTTTCTATGACGTCTTTTTCATATTTTCTCTTTTCCTCTCTGCACGTTTGTACATATTCATTTCTATAACTGGTATATATTTTCCATTTTTCAGGTCTTCTGTCTTTTTTCCATCTGGTCCAGGCTTTGTCTCTTTTGTCTTTTAACTCCCTACAGCTTTTGTTGTACCAGCATTTTACATATTCTTTTTCTTGTTTTTGTCTTGGGACATACTTTTCCACTCCTTTATTGTAAATTTTTGTCAAAATATTCCATTTCTCTTCCACTGATGTTTCTTCTTTGTATATTTCTTCCCAGTTTTCTTGTTGAAAGAATTCTCTTATTTTATCAAAGTTTGTTTTTTCATACATCATTCTTCCTTTTCTATATTGTTCATTTCTTTTCATATATTTTTCTTCATTAAGTTCCAGTTCAATCAATATGTGGTCACTTTTACCTATTGGTGTTTTATATTCAATCTTGTCCACTATTCTATGGTTCAGATGTAATTATTAGGTCTAGTCTCGATGGTTCTTCATTTCTATACCTAGTGTTCTCCTGTATCCATTGTGTCATTGTATGGTCAGTAACCATCTCAAGTAGAGCGTTTCCCCATGAGCCGTCTCCACCCTTTACTGTCATTTCTTCCCAGCAGATTTCTTTGCAATTAAAGTCGCCCATCATAACTATTCTTCCTCCCTCTTCCATTATCTTGTTTAATGCTATCTTTGTGTCCTCTAACATACTTTTATGTTCACTCTCCTCCCATGAGGCTGTTTTCGGGGGCACATAATTTATCACAAACTTTCTGCTCTTCTTATCTCTGTCTTCTACTTCCATCATTATCATCTCTACTGTATTCTTTCCATATGTGACACACTTCACGTTTATATCCTTCTTAGTCAGGAACATAACTCCACCCCCTTCCTTTTTCACTCTGTTTCTAATCCAATAATTATATGCATCATGTCCTACACTGTTGGGTGGTAGTGGACCTTTTAATTTTGTTTCTACAATTCCCATTATGTCTGGTTCTTTTTCCTTCAAATAATCATTCAGCTCATTCAATCCTGTAATTAATCCATCTATAATTGTGTAAGACACTCTTAGTTTTCTGCCACTTCCATTGTGTTCTCTGTTTCCCTTTTGTTTTTCTCTTGTATGTCGACTTTCTTTAGTTTCATATTCACTACTCTCCAATAGAATCTCTCTTTTTCTGACTCCGTTCTTTTCTTGTTTTTTGCCTTAGCTTCAAGTCTTTTTTTTTTCCTCTCTTTCCTCTTTATTCATTTCCCTTTTTATCCATACCTTTTTATATTGTTCACTTGTTGCTAGTTTCCCTGTTTTGGATAAGATATTCTCTGCCGTCGTTTGTGACTTGAATTTAATCTTAATTGGTCTGGTCTTATCTGTGCTATACTTTCCGAGTCTAAATTTCTCTTCGATTTGCTTCATAATTTCTGGTTCATCTTCCTGAACTGATTCTAGTAATTGGCTTACTTTTTCATTTTCCTCTTTGATTCTTGTGTTTCTATCTGGGTTGTGTTTTTCTTCCATTCCTAATATAATTATACATTTCTTCTTGTCTGCTAAATCTCTTACTATATTCTCCTTTTGTCTCATCACTTTAATAACCGAGTCTTCAGTATGTTCTTTCAATTGCTGTTTGACTATGTCAGTGAATGAAACTTTATTGTCTTCTTGGGTTGCTTTCCAATTCTTAGCTTCTTTAGTTATGGCCTCTCTGTTTTCTTTACTATTCCTCTTCAATTCCTCATTCTCCACCTTTACTTCTCTTAACTGTCTTTTTAGGTCTTCTATTTCATCAGTTAAGTTTTTGTTCGCCTTCTCTAGTTCTTCCAATTTTTCAAACCTCTCGGCGATTTTTGTCATCTTGCCAAACCTAACTTCCCAGTTGTCAGACATTTGTTGAAGTTTTTCCTCCAGTTTTGTCAGTCGGGGAGGTTGGTATCCGCCGCCCTTTCATTAAATCCTTTGAAATTATCATCCTCACCTTCCATTGTACTGCTCTTATCTATGTTTCTGATCTTTACATTTTTATTAGACATTTCGTCGTCACTCAGCTGGTCGGGGGGCCTTTTTTGATGTTTATATTTCGTCTGTCTGCCTGGGCCAAGTCTTCTCCTTCCTCATTTCCTTCCAATTCCCTCAGTAATCCCTCCCCTTTCCCTACTTTCCCACTACCCCACGAGCAATTTCCCCCCACCCTGCAAATACAATAGGTACTTCCTTTGCTTTGGAATCCTCTATTTATCCCTTTTTCTTCAGAACGTCGTCTATGCCGTCCGTTCGTTGAAGTGTGTGTGTATTTACCTAGTTGTATTTTACGGGAAGGGGAGCTATGCTCGTGGGGTCCCATCTTCATATCTCATTTTATCTAAACTATTTTTAAATTCATGTATTGCCTTTGCACACACCACTTTCTCATCTAACTTGTTCCAACTGTCTATTACTCTGTGAGGAAAGCTGTTCTTTTTCAAATCTCTTCTATAGCTGTCTTTTTTTATTTTCTTTCCGTGTCCTCTTGTATTTCTGTCATCCCATTTTATCAGATTCTCTCTATCAGTAATTTCCATGCCTTTCATGATTCTGTAAATAGCTATCAAATCTCCTCTCTCTCTCTTCTTTGCTCTAGTGTCTGTAGTTCAAGTTTTTCTAGTCTCTCTTCATATGATAGTTTTGAGAGTGTTGGTGCCAATTTTGTAATTGCTCTTTGTATTCTTTCAAGTTTTTTTATACATTTTTTTGTACTTGGTGACCATATCGTTGCTGCATATTCCAATCTTGGTCTTATCAGGGTGATTAGGATTTTCTTCACCATTTCTTCATCCAGGTATGTGAATGCAACTTTGATTGTTCTTATTAAATTATAGGTTTCTCCAAAAATCTTATTTATATGTTTCTCAGGTGACATATTATTCATAACAATGACTCCCAGGTCCTTCTCATTTTCTACTTTTTTTATTCCTTCTTCTCCCAAATTATATGATCCTGTTATTCTGTTTTTGCTTTTTCCAAATTCCATTATACTGCACTTTTTTGTATTGAACTCCATCTCCCACTTCCTATTCCATTCCTGTACTTTATATAGATCTCTCTGTAGTGATTCACAATCTTCTTCAGATTTCACTCTTTTCAGTAGTTTTGCATCATCTGCAAAGAAGCTCATATAGCTTTCTATTCCTTCATCCATATCATTAATATATATAGCAAACATTATTGGAGCCAGTACTGTTCCCTGCGGAACACCGCTTATTACTTCATCCCATTTTGAGTGCTGGTTTCTTATCACTACTCTCATTTTTCTTTCTTGCAAAAAGTCTTCCATCCAATTTAGCAGTTTGCCCTGTATTCCTCCTTCAGTTTCTAATTTCTTAAGCAACTTCTTATGTGGTACTTTGTCAAAAGCTTTCTTTAGGTCTAGAAATTCACAGTCCGCCCATCCATCTCTTTCTTGTATTATATCTATTAGCCTTGAATAGAAACATATTAAATTGGTGACGCATGATCGTCCTTGTCTGAATCCAAATTGCCTTGGATTTAACACTTTGTTTTTTTCTAAATATTTTACCCATCTACTTTTGATCATTCTTTCACAAATTTTTTTTTATTGTACTTGTTAGAGAGACTGGTCTATAGTTGGTAGGTTCTTCTTTATTTCCCCCTTTATATATAGGTACTATATTTGCTTTTTTCCAATCTTCTGGAACTTTTCCTTCTTTCAAGGAACTGTTTAGTATGCTATGTATTTTGTCTGCCAGTTCATTCCTGCATTCTTTCAGAATCCAGTTTGCTATATCATCTGGTCCATGCGATTTTCTGACATCAAGATTACTCAAGTGTGTCAATATTTCATTCTTTGTTACTTCTATTTCTTCCATAGGGGGGACTTTCTCTTTCCATTCAATCTCTTCAGGTTTTATGTTCTCCCTTGTAAACACTGATTTAAAATGTTTGTTCATAATTTCCGCCATTTCCATTTCCTCAGTGTATTCAACTCCCCCTTGTCTTAATTTCTCCAAGTCTTGTTTGTTTTTCAGTTTATTGTTTACAAATCTGTAGAATAGTTTTGGTTGATCTTTACACTTTTCTATGACATCTTTTTCATATTTTCTCTTTTCCCCTCTTGAAATCCTTGGAAAATATACACATCACTTTCTACTGTATTGCTCTTATCTATACTTCTAATCTTTACATTTTTATTAGACATTTCGTCGTCACTCAGTTGGTCGGGGGGCCGTTTGTTTACCTTTCGCCTGTCTGCCTGGGCCAAGTCTTCTACTTCCTCATTTCCTTCCATTTCCCCAGCAATCCCTCCCCTTCTCCTCTTTCCCTACTTTCCCACTACCCCACGAGCAATTTCCCCCACCCTGTAAATACAATAGGCACATCCTTTGCTTTGGGATCCACGAAACTTCACTTTTCTTCAGAACGTCTTCTAAGCCGTCCGTTCGTTGAAGTGTGTATTTACCTAGTTGTATTTACCTAGTTGTATTTTACGGGAAGGGGAGCTATGCTCGTGGGGTCCCGTCTTCATATCTCATTTTATCTAAACTATTTTTAAATTCATGTATTGTTTTTGCACACACCACTTTCTCATCTAACTTGTTCCAACTGTCTATTACTCTGTGAGGAAAGCTGTTCTTTTTCAAATCTCTTCTATAGCTGTCTTTTTTTATTTTCTTTCCGTGTCCTCTTGTATTTCTGTCATCCCATTTTAGCTGATTATCTATATCAGTAATTTCTATGCCTTTCATGATTCTGTAAATAGCTATCAAATCTCCTCTCTCTTTCTTTGATCTAGTGTCTGTAGTTCAAGTTTTTGTAGTCTCTCTTCATATGATAGTTTTGAGAGTGTTGGTGCCAATTTTGTAATTGCTCTTTGTATTCTTTCAAGTTTTTTTTATACATTTTTTTGTACTTGGTGACCATATCGTTGCTGCATATTCCAATCTTGGTCTTATCAGGGTGATTAGGATTTTCTTCACCATTTCTTCATCCAGGTATGTAAATGCCACTTTGATTGTTCTTATTAAATTATAAGTTTCTCCAAAAATCATATTTATATGTTTCTCAGGTGACATATTATTCATAACAAAGACTACAAGGTCATTCTCAATTTATACTTTTTTTATTCCTACTTCTCCCAAATTAAATGATACTGTTATTCTGTTTTTGCATTTTACAAATTACATTATACTAAACTTTTTTTTATTGAGCTCCATCTCACACTTACTACTCCATTCCTGTACTTTATATAGATCTCTCTGTAGGTTATTCACAATCTTCAGTTTTCACTCTTTTCAGTAGTTTTGCATCATCTGCAAAGAAGCTCATATAGCTTTCAATTCCTTCATCCATATCATTAATATATATAGCAAACATTATTGGGGCCAGTACTGTTCCCTTCGGAACACTGCTTATTACTTCATCCCATTTTGAGTGCTGGTTTCTTATCACTACTCTCATTTTTCTTTCTTGCAAAAAGTCTTCCATCCAATTTAGTAGTTTTCCCTGTATTCCTCCTTCAGTTTCTAATTTCTTAAGCAACTTCTTATGTGGTACTTTGTCAAAAGCTTTCTTTAGGTCTAGAAATGCACAGTCCGCCCATCCATCTCTTTCTTGTATTATATCTATTAGCCTTGAATAGAAACATATTAAATTGGTGACGCATGATCGTCCTTGTCTGAATCCAAATTGCCTTGGATTTAACACTTTGTTTTTTTCTAAATATTTTACCCATCTACTTTTGATCATTCTTTCACAAATTTTTGCTATTGTACTTGTTAGAGAGACTGGTCTATAGTTGGTAGGTTCTTCTTTATTTCCTCCTTTATATATAGGTACTATATATGTTTTTTCCAATCTTCTGGAACTTTTCCTTCTTTCAAGGAACTGCTTATTATGCTATGTATTTTGTCTGCCAGTTCATTCCTGCATTCTTTCAGAATCCAGTTTGCTATATCATCTGGTCCATGCGATTTTCTGACATCAAGATTACTCAAGTGTGTCAATATTTCATTCTTTGTTACTTCTATTTCTTCCATGGGGGGGACTTTCTCTTTCCATTCAATCTCTTCAGGTTGTATGTTCTCCCTTGTAAACACTGATTTAAAATGTTTGTTCATAATTTCCGCCATTTCCATTTCCTCAGTGTATTCAACTCCCTCTTGTCTTAATTTCTCCAAGTCTTGTTTGTTTTTCAGTTTATTGTTTACAAATCTGTAGAATAGTTTTGGTTGATCTTTACACTTTTCTATGACATCTTTTTCATATTTTCTCTTTTCCTCTCTGCACGTTTGTACATATTCATTTCTATAACAGGTATATATTTTCCATTTTTCAGGTTTTCTGTCTTTTTTCCATCTGGTCCAGGCTTTGTCTCTTTTGTCTTTTAACTCCCTACAACTTTTGTTGTACCAGCATTTTACATATTCTTTTTCTTGTTTTTGTCTTGGGACATACTTTTCCACTCCTTTTTTGTAAATTTTTGTCAAAATATTCCATTTCTCTTCTACTGTTGTTTCTTCTTTGTATATTTCTTCCCAGTTTTCCTTTTGAAAGAATTCTCTTATTTTATCAAAGTTTGTTTTTTCATACATCATTCTTCCTTTTCTATGTTGTTCATTTCTTTTCATATATTTTTCTTCATTAAGTTCCAGTTCAATCAATATGTGGTCACTTTTAATTATTGGTGTTTTATATTAAATTTTGTCCACTATTCTATGGTTCGGATGTAATTATTAGGTCTAGTCTCGATGGCTCTTCTTTATTTCTATACCTAGTGTTCTCCTGTATCCATTGTGTCATTGTATGGTCAGTAACCATCTCAAGTAGAGCGTTTCCCCATGAGCCGTCTCCACCCTTTACTGTCATTTCTTCCCAGCAGATTTCTTTGCAATTAAAGTCGCCCATCATAACTATTCTTCCTCCCTCTTCCATTATCTTGTTTAATGCTATCTTTGTGTCCTCTAACATACTTTTATGTTCACTCTCTTCCCATGAGGCTGTTTTCGGGGGCACATAATTTATCACAAACTTTCTGCTCTTCTTATCTCTGTCTTCTACTTCCATCATTATCATCTCTACTGTATTCTTTCCATATGTGACACACTTCATGTTTATATCCTTCTTAGTCAGGAACATAACTCCACCCCCTTCCTTTTTCACTCTGTTTCTAATCCAATAATTATATGCATCATGTCCTACACTGTTGGGTGGTAGTGGACCTTTTAATTTTGTTTCTACAATTCCCATTATGTCTGGTTCTTTTTCTTTCAAATAATCATTCAGCTCATTCAATCCTGTTATTAATCCATCTATATTTGTGTAAGACACTCTTAGTTTTCTGCCACTTCCATTGTGTTCTCTGTTTCCCTTTTGTTTTTCTCTTGTATGTCGACTTTCTTTAGTTTCATATTCACTACTCTCCAATAGAATCTCTCTTTTTCTGACTCGTTCTTATCTCGTTTTTTTTTTCCTTAGCTTCAAGTCTTTTCTTTTTTTCTTCCTCTCTTTCCTCTTTATTCATTTCCCTTTTTATCCATACCTTTTTATATTGTTCACTTGTTGCTAGTTTCCCTGTTTTGGATAAGATATTCTCAGCCATAGTTTGTGACCTGAATTTAATCTTAATTGGTCTGGTCTTGTCTGTACTATATTTCCCGAGCCTGAATTTCTCTTCGATTTGTTTCATTATTTCTGGTTCATCTTCCTGAACTAATTCTAGTAAATTTCTTACTTTTTCATTTTCCTCCTTGATTCTTGTGGTTCTATCTGGGTGATGTTTCTCTTCCATTCCTAATATAATTATACATTTCTTTCTGTCTGCTAAGTCTCTTACTATATTAACCATCTGTCACATCACTTTAATAACTGAGTTTTCAGTTTGTTCATTCATTTGCTGTCTGATTATGTCAGTGAATGCAACTTTGCTATTTTCTTGGATTTTTTTCCAACCCTCCTTGTTCTCCTTATTATTCTCCTTTAAGACTTTATTCTCTTCTTTTACTTCTTTTAACTGATTTTTTAATTCTTCAATTTCCTTAGTTAAGTTTTTGTTCGCCTTCTCTAGTTCTTCCAATTTTTCAACCCTCCGTATAATGTTGTTAACATGACCGAACCTACGCTCCAAGTCCTCGATCATTTTTATTAGACATTTCATCGTCGCTCAGCTGGTCGGGGGGCCGTTTGTTTACCTTTCGCCTGTCTGCCTGGGCCAAGTCCTCTCCTTCCTCATTTCCTTCCATTTCCCTCAGCAATCCCTCCCCTTCTCCTCTTTCCCTACTTTCCTACTACCCCACGAGCAATTTCCCCCCCACCCGGTAACTACACGAGGCACTGCTCTTTGCGGTGGGATCCACGAAACTTTAATTTTCTTCAGAACGTCTTCTAAGCCGTCCGTTCGTTGAAATGTGTGTGTGTGTGTGTGTGTGTGTGTGTGTGTGTGTGTGTGTGTGTGTGTGTGTGTGTGTGTGTGTGTGTGTGTGTGTGTGTGTGTGTGTATTTACCTAGTTGTATTTACCTAGTTGTATTTTACGGGAAGGGGAGCTATGCTAATGGGGTCCATGCGATTTTCTGACATCAAGATTACTCAAGTGTATCAATATTTCATTCTTTGATACTTCTATTTTTTCTATAGGGGGGACTTTCTCTTTCCATTCAATCTCTTCAGGTTGTATGTTCTCCCTTGTAAACACTGATTTAAAATGTTTGTTCATAATTTCCGCCATTTCCATTTCCTCAGTGTATTCAACTCCTCCTTGTCTTAATTTCTCCAAGTCTTGTTTGTTTTTCAGTTTATTGTTTACAAATCTGTAGAATAGTTTTGGTTGATCTTTACATTTTTCTATGACGTCTTTTTCATATTTTCTCTTTTCCTCTCTGCACGTTTGTACATATTCATTTCTATAACTGGTATATATTTTCCATTTTTCAGGTCTTCTGTCTTTTTTCCATCTAGTCCACGCTTTGTCTCTTTTGTCTTTTAACTCCCTACAGCTTTTGTTGTACCAGCATTTTACATATTCTTTTTCTTGTTTTTGTCTTGGGACATACTTTTCCACTCCTTTTTTGTAAATTTTTGTCAAAATATTCCATTTCTCTTCCACTGATGTTTCTTCTTTGTATATTTCTTCCCAGTTTTCTTGTTGAAAGAATTCTCTTATTTTATCAAAGTTTGTTTTTTCATACATCATTCTTCCTTTTCTATATTTTTCATTTCTTTTCATATATTTTTCTTCATTAAGTTCCAGTTCAATCAATATGTGGTCACTTTTACCTATTGGTGTTTTATATTCAATCTTGTCCACTATTCTAGGTTCTGATGTGATTATTAGGTCTAGTCTCGATGGTTCTTCATTTCTATACCTAGTGTTCTCCTGTATCCATTGTGTCATTGTGTGGTCAATAATCATCTCAAGTAGAGCGTTTCCCCATGAGTCGTCTCCACCCTTTACTGTCATTTCTTCCCAGCAGATTTCTTTGCAATTAAAGTCGCCCATCATAACTATTCTTCCTCCATCTTCCATTATTTTATTTAATGTTATCTTTGTGTCCTCTAACATACTTTTATGTTCACTCTCCTCCCATGAGGCTGTTTTTGGAGGCACATAATTGATCACAAATTTTCTGCTCTTCTTATCTCTGTCTTCCACTTCTATCATAATCATCTCTACTGTATTCTTTCCATATATGACACCTTTCACGTTTATATCCTTCTTAGTCAGGAACATAACTCCACCCCCTTGCTTTTTCTCTCTGTTTCTAATCCAGTAATTGTATGCATCATGTCCTACACTGTTGGGTGGTAGTGGGCCTTTTAATTTTGTTTCTACAATTCCCATTATGTCCGGTTCTTTTTCCTTCAAATAATCATTCAGCTCATTCAATCCTGTTATTAATCCATCTATATTTGTGTAAGACACTCTTAGTTTTCTGCCACTTCCATTGTGTTCTCTGTTTCCCTTATGTTTTTCTTTTGTATGTCGAACTTCCTTAGTTTCATGTTCACTACTCTCCAATAGAATCTCTCTTTCTCTGACTCCGTTCTGTTCTCGTTTTTTGCCTTAGCTTCAAGTCTTTTCTGCTTTTCTTCCTCTCTTTCCTCTTTATTCATTTCCCTTTTTATCCATATCTTTTTATATTGTTCACTTGTTGCTAGTTTCCCTGTTTTGGATAAGATATTCTCTGCCGTTGTTTGTGACTTGAATTTAATCTTAATTGGTCTGGTCTTGTCTGTGCTATACTTTCCGAGTCTAAATTTCTCTTCGATTTGTTTCATAATTTCTGGTTCATCTTCCTGAACTGATTCTAGTAATTGGCTTACTTTTTCATTTTCCTCTTTGATTCTTGTGGTTCTATCTGTGTTGTGTTTCTCTTCCATTCCTAATATAATTATACATTTCTTTTTGTCTGCTAAATCTCTTACTATATTCTCCTTTTGTCTCATCACTTTAATAACTGAGTCTTCAGTATGTTCTTTCAATTGCTGTTTGACTATGTCAGTGAATGAAACCTTATTTCCTTCTTGGGTTGTTTTCCAATTCTTAGTTTCTTTAGCTTTTGTCTCTCTGTTTTCTTTACTATTCTTCTTCAATTCCTCATTCTCCACCTTTACTTCTCTTAACTGTCTTTTTAGGTCTTCTATTTCATCAGTTAAGTTTTTATTCGCCTTTTCTAGTTCTTCCAATCTTTCAACCCTTTGTAAAATGGTGTTCATATGACCTAACCTACTCTCCAAGTCCTCGATCACCTTATCAACCTTCTCCTCTAGTCTTGTCAGTCGGGGGGGGGGGGGGTTGTGTCCCCCCCACCCTCTTTAAATCCCTTGAAAATATTCTCATCACTTTCTACTGTATTGCTCCTATCTATACTTCTAATCTTTACATTCTTATTAGACATTTCGTCGTCTTCCAGCTGGTCTTGCGGTCGCTTGTTTACTTTTCGGCGGTCTGTTTGGGCCAAGTCCTCTACTTCCTCATTACCTTCCATTTCCCCAGCAATCCCTCCCCTTCTCCTCTTTCCTTACTTTCCCACTACCCCACGAGCAATTTCCCCCCCACCCTGTAAATACAAAAAGGCACTTCTCTTTGCGTTGGGATCCACAATCTGCACTTTTCTTCAGAACGTTCTTCAAGCCGTCCGTTCGTTGAAAGTGTGTATTTACCTAGTATTTACCTAGTTGTATTTTACGGGAAGGGGAGCTATGCTCGTGGGGTCCCGTCTTCATATCTCATTTTATCTAAACTATTTTTAAATTCATGTATTGTTTTTGCACACACCACTTTCTCATCTAACTTGTTCCAACTGTCTATTACTCTGTGAGGAAAGCAGTTCTTTTTCAAATCTCTTCTATAGCTGTCTTTTTTTATTTTCTTTCCGTGTCCTCTTGTATTTCTGTCATCCCATTTTATCAGATTCTCTCTATCAGTAATTTCTATGCCTTTCATGATTCTGTAAATAGCTATCAAATCTCCTCTCTCTCTTCTTTGCTCTAGTGTCTGTAGTTTAAGTTTTTGTAGTCTCTCTTCATATGATAGTTTTGAGAGTGTTGGTGCCAGTTTTGTGATTGCTCTTTGTATTCTTTCAAGTTTTTTTATACATTTTTTTGTACTTGGTGACCATATCGTTGCTGCATATTCCAATCTTGGTCTTATCAGGGTGATTAGGATTTTCCTCACCATTTCTTCATCCAGGTATGTAAATGCCACTTTGATTGTTCTTATTAAATTATAAGTTTCTCCAAAAATCTTATTTATATGTTTCTCAGGTGACATATTATTCATAACAATGACTCCCAGGTCCTTCTCATTTTCTACTTTTTTTATTCCTTCTTCTCCCAAGTTATATGATCCTGTTATTCTGTTTTTGCTTTTTCCAAATTCCATTATACTACACTTTTTTGTATTGAACTCCATCTCCCACTTCCTACTCCATTCTTGTACTTTATTTAGATCTCTCTGTAGTGATTCACAATCTTCTTCAGTTTTCACTCTTTTCAGTAGTTTTGCATCATCTGCAAAGAAGCTCATATAGCTTTCAATTCCTTCATCCATATCATTAATATATATAGCAAACATTATTGGGGCCAGAACTGTTCCCTGCGGGACACCGCTTATTACTTCATTCCATTTTGAGTGCTGATCTCTTATCACTACTCTCATTTTTCTTTCTTGCAAAAAGTCTTCCATCCAATTTAGCAATTTACCTTGTATTCCTCCTTCATATTCTAATTTCTTAAGCAACTTCTTATGTGGTACTTTGTCAAAAGCTTTTTTTAGGTCTAGAAATGCACAATCAGCCCATCCATCTCTTTCTTGTATTATATCTATTAGCCTTGAATAGAAACATATTAAATTGGTGACGCATGATCGTCCTTGTCTGAATCCAAATTGCCTTGGATTTAGTACGTTGTTTTTTTCCAAGTATTTTACCCATCTACTTTTGATAATTCTTTCACAAATTTTTGCTATTGTACTTGTTAGAGAGACTGGTCTATAGTTGGTAGGTTCTTCTTTATTTCCTCCTTTATATATAGGTACTATATTTGCTTTTTTCCAATCTTCTGGAACTTTTCCTTCTTTTAAGGAACTGCTTATTATGCTATGTATTTTGTCTGCCAGTTCATTCCTGCATTCTTTCAGAATCCAGTTTGCTATTTCATCTGGCCCATGCGATTTTCTGACATCAAAATTACCCAAGTGTGTCAATATTTCATTCTTTGTTACTTCTATTTCTTCCATAGGGGGGACTTTTTCTTTCCACTCAATCTCTTCAGGTTGTATATTTTCCCTTGTAAACACTGATTTAAAATGTTTGTTCATAATTTCTGCCATTTCCATTTCCTCAGTGTATTCAACTCCTCCTTGTCTTAATTTCTCCAAGTCTTGTTTGTTTTTCAGTTTATTGTTTACAAATCTGTAGAATAGTTTTGGTTGATCTTTACACTTTTCTATAACATCTTTTTCATATTTTCTTTTTTTCTCTCTGCACTTTTGTACATATTCATTTCTATAACCAGTATATATTTTCCATTTTTCAGGTCTTCTGTCTTTTTTCCATCTGGTCCAGGCTTTGTCTCTTTTGTCTTTTAACTCCCTACAACTTTTGTTGTACCAGCATTTTACATATTCTTTTTCTTGTGTTTGTCTTGGGACATACTTTTCCACTCCTTTTTTGTAAATTTTTGTCAAAATATTCCATTTCTCTTCCACTGATGTTTCTTCTTTGTATATTTCTTCCCAGTTTTCTTGTTGGAAGAATTCTCTTATTTTATCAAAGTTTGTTTTTTCATACATCATTCTTCCTTTTCTATATTGTTCATTTCTTTTCATATATTTTTCTTCATTAAGTTCCAGTTCAATCAATATGTGGTCACTTTTACCTATTGGTGTTTTATATTCAATCTTGTCCACTATTCTAGGTTCAGATGTAATTATTAAGTCTAGCCTCGATGGTTCTTCTTCATTTCTATACCTAGTGTTCTCTTGTATCCATTGTGTCATTGAATGGTCAGTAATCATCTCAAGTAGAGCATTTCCCCATGAGTCATCACCACTCTTTACTGTCATTTCTTCCCAGCAGATTTCTTTGCAATTAAAGTCGCCCATCATAACTATTCTTCCTCCGTCTTCCATTATTTTAGTTAATGCTATCTTTGTGTCCTCTAACATACTTTTATATTCACTCTCCTCCCATGAGGCTGTTTTCGGAGGCACATAATTGATCACAAATTTTCTGCTCTTCTTATCTCTGTCTTCCACTTCTATCATAATCATCTCTACTGTATTCTTTCCATATATGACACCTTTCACGTTTATATCCTTCTTAGTCAGGAACATAACTCCACCCCCTTCCTTTTTCTCTCTGTTTCTAATCCAATAATTGTATGCATCATGTCCTACACTGTTGGGTGGTAGTGGGCCTTTTAATTTTGTTTCTACAATTCCCATTATGTCCGGTTCTTTTTCTTTCAAATAATCATTCAGCTCATTCAATCCTGTTATTAATCCATCTATATTTGTGTAAGACACTCTTAGTTTTCTGCCACTTCCATTGTGTTCTCTGTTTCCCTTATGTTTTTCTTTTGTATGTCGAACTTCCTTAGTTTCATGTTCACTACTCTCTTTCTCTGACTCCGTTCTATTCTCGTTTTTTGCCTTAGCTTCCAGTCTTTTCTGCTTTTCTTCCTCTCTTTCCTCTTTATTCATTTCTCTTTTTATCCATATCTTTTTGTATTGTTCACTTGTTGCTAGTTTCCCTGTTTTGGATAAGATATTCTCTGCCGTTGTTTGTGACTTGAATTTAATCTTAATTGGTCTGGTCTTGTCTGTGCTATACTTTCCGAGTCTAAATTTCTCTTCGATTTGTTTCATAATTTCTGGTTCATCTTCCTGAACTGATTCTAGTAATTGGCTTACTTTTTCATTTTCCTCTTTGATTCTTGTGGTTCTATCTGTGTTGTGTTTCTCTTCCATTCCTAATATAATTATACATTTCTTCTTGTCTGCTAAATCCCTTACTATATTCTCCTTTTGTCTCATCACTTTAATAACTGAGTCTTCAGTATGTTCTTTCAATTGCTGTTTGACTATGTCAGTGAATGAAACCTTATTTCCTTCTTGGGTTTTCTTCCAATTTTTACTTTCTTTAGCTATCGTTTCTCTGTTTTCTTTACTATTCTTCTTCAATTCCTCATTCTCCACCTTTACCTCTCTTAACTGTCTTTTTAGGTCTTCTATTTCATCAGTTAAGTTTTTATTCGCCTTTTCCAGTTCTTCCAATCTTTCAACCCTTTGTAAAATGGTGTTCATATGACCTAACCTACTCTCCAAGTCCTCGATCACCTTATCAACCTTCTTCTCTAGTCTTGTCAGTCGGGGGGGGGGGGGGTTTGTGTCCCCCCCACTCTCTTTAAATCCCTTGAAAATATTCTCATCACTTTCTACTGTATTGTTCCTATCTATACTTCTAATCTTTACATTCTTATTAGACATTCCGTCGTCCTCCAGCTCGTCTTGTGGTCGTTTGTTTACTTTACGGCGGTCTGTTTGGACCAAGTCCTCTACTTCCTCATTACCTTCCATTTTCCCAGCAATCCCTCCCCTTCTCCTCTTTCCTTACTTTCCCACTACCCCACGAGCAATTTCCCCCCACCCTGTAAATACAAAAAGGCACTTCTCTTTGCGTTGGGATCCACAATCTGCACTTTTCTTCAGAACGCTCTTCAAGCCGTCCGTTCGTTGAAAGTGTGTGTGTGTGTGTGTGTGTGTGTGTGTGTGTGTGTGCATTTACCTAGTTGTATTTTACGGGAAGGGGAGCTATGCTCGTGGGGTCCCGTCTTCATATCTCATTTTATCTAAACTATTTTTAAATTCATGTATTGTTTTTGCACACACCACTTTCTCATCTAACTTGTTCCAACTGTCTATTGCTCTGTGAGGAAAGCTGTTCTTTTTAAAATCTCTTCTATAGCTGTCTTTTTTTATTTTCTTTCCGTGTCCTCTTGTATTTCTGTCATCCCATTTTATCAGATTCTCTCTATCAGTAATTTCTATGCCTTTCATGATTCTGTAAATAGCTATCAAATCTCCTCTCTCTCTTCTTTGCTCTAGTGTCTGTAGCTTAAGTTTTTGTAGTCTCTCTTCATATGATAGTTTTGAGAGTGTTGGTGCCAGTTTTGTAATTGCTCTTTGTATTCTTTCAAGTTTTTTTATACATTTTTTTGTACTTGGTGACCATATCGTTGCTGCATATTCCAATCTTGGTCTTATCAGGGTGATTAGGATTTTCCTCACCATTTCTTCATCCAGGTATGTAAATGCCACTTTGATTGTTCTTATTAAATTATAAGTTTCTCCAAAAATCTTATTTATATGTTTCTCAGGTGACATATTATTCATAACAATGACTCCCAGGTCCTTCTCATTTTCTACTTTTTTTATTCCTTCTTCTCCCAAATTATATGATCCTGTTATTCTGTTTTTGCTTTTTCCAAATTCCATTATACTACACTTTTTTGTATTGAACTCCATCTCCCACTTCCTACTCCATTCTTGTACTTTATTTAGATCTCTCTGTAGTGATTCACAATCTTCTTCAGTTTTCACTCTTTTCAGTAGTTTTGCATCATCTGCAAAGAAGCTCATATAGCTTTCAATTCCTTCATCCATATCATTAATATATATAGCAAACATTATTGGGGCCAGAACTGTTCCCTGCGGGACACCGCTTATTACTTCATTCCATTTTGAGTGCTGATCTCTTATCACTACTCTCATTTTTCTTTCTTGCAAAAAGTCTTCCATCCAATTTAGCAATTTACCTTGTATTCCTCCTTCATATTCTAATTTCTTAAGCAACTTCTTATGTGGTACTTTGTCAAAAGCTTTTTTTAGGTCTAGAAATGCACAATCAGCCCATCCATCTCTTTCTTGTATTATATCTATTAGCCTTGAATAGAAACATATTAAATTGGTGACGCATGATCGTCCTTGTCTGAATCCAAATTGCCTTGGATTTAGTACGTTGTTTTTTTCCAAGTATTTTACCCATCTACTTTTGATAATTCTTTCACAAATTTTTGCTATTGTACTTGTTAGAGAGACTGGTCTATAGTTGGTAGGTTCTTCTTTATTTCCTCCTTTATATATAGGTACTATATTTGCTTTTTTCCAATCTTCTGGAACTTTTCCTTCTTTTAAGGAACTGCTTATTATGCTATGTATTTTGTCTGCCAGTTCATTCCTGCATTCTTTCAGAATCCAGTTTGCTATTTCATCTGGCCCATGCGATTTTCTGACATGAAAATTACCCAAGTGTGTCAATATTTCATTCTTTGTTACTTCTATTTCTTCCATAGGGGGGACTTTTTCCTTCCACTCAATCTCTTCAGGTTGTATATTTTCCCTTGTAAACACTGATTTAAAATGTTTGTTCATAATTTCTGCCATTTCCATTTCCTCAGTGTATTCAACTCCTCCTTGTCTTAATTTCTCCAAGTCTTGTTTGTTTTTCAGTTTATTGTTTACAAATCTGTAGAATAGTTTTGGTTGATCTTTACACTTTTCTATAACATCTTTTTCATATTTTCTTTTTTCCTCTCTGCACTTTTGTACATATTCATTTCTATAACCAGTATATATTTTCCATTTTTCAGGTCTTCTGTCTTTTTTCCATCTGGTCCAGGCTTTGTCTCTTTTGTCTTTTAACTCCCTACAACTTTTGTTGTACCAGCATTTTACATATTCTTTTTCTTGTTTTTGTCTTGGGACATACTTTTCCACTCCTTTTTTGTAAATTTTTGTCAAAATATTCCATTTCTCTTCCACTGTTGTTTCTTCTTTGTATATTTCTTCCCAGTTTTCTTGTTGGAAGAATTCTCTTATTTTATCAAAGTTTGTTTTTTCATACATCATTCTTCCTTTTCTATATTGTTCATTTCTTTTCATATATTTTTCTTCATTAAGTTCCAGTTCAATCAATATGTGGTCACTTTTACCTATTGGTGTTTTATATTCAATCTTGTCCACTATTCTAGGTTCAGATGTAATTATTAAGTCTAGCCTCGATGGTTCTTCTTCATTTCTATACCTAGTGTTCTCTTGTATCCATTGTGTCATTGAATGGTCAGTAATCATCTCAAGTAGAGCATTTCCCCATGAGTCATCACCACTCTTTACTGTCATTTCTTCCCAGCAGATTTCTTTGCAATTAAAGTCGCCCATCATAACTATTCTTCCTCCGTCTTCCATTATTTTAGTTAATGCTATCTTTGTGTCCTCTAACATACTTTTATGTTCACTCTCCTCCCATGAGGCTGTTTTCGGAGGCACATAATTGATCACAAATTTTCTGCTCTTCTTATCTCTGTCTTCCACTTCTATCATAATCATCTCTACTGTATTCTTTCCATATATGACACCTTTCACGTTTATATCCTTCTTAGTCAGGAACATAACTCCACCCCCTTGTTTTTTCTCTCTGTTTCTAATCCAATAATTGTATGTATCATGTCCTACACTGTTGGGTGGTAGTGGGCCTTTTAATTTTGTTTCTACAATTCCCATTATGTCCGGTTCTTTTTCTTTCAAATAATCATTCAGTTCATTCAATCCTGTTATCAATCCATCTATATTTGTGTAAGACACTCTTAGTTTTCTGCCACTTCCATTGTATTCTCTGTTTCCCTTATGTTTTTCTTTAGTATGTCGAACTGCTTTATTTTCATGTTCACTACTCTCCAATAGAATCTCTCTTTCTCTGACTCCGTTCTTTCCTCGTTTTTTGCCTTAGCTTCAATTCTTTTCTGCTTTTCTGCCTCTCTTTCCTCCTTATTCATTTCTCTTTTTATCCATACCTTTTTATATTGATCATTTGTTGCTAGTTTCCCTGTCTTGGATAGAATTTTCTCTGCCGTTGTTTCTGACCTGAATTTAATCTTAATTGGTCTGGTCTTATCTGTACTATATTTTCCGAGTCTGAATTTTTCCTCAATTTCCTTTATAATTTCTGGTTCATCTTCTTGGACTAATTTTAATAAACTGCTTACTCTTTCATTTTCCTCCTTGATTCTTGCGGTTCTATCTGGGTTATGTTTCTCTTCCATTCCTAATATAATTATACATTTCTTTTTGTCAGCTAATTCTCTTACTATATTCTCCTTCTGTCTCATCACTTTAATAACTGAGTCTTCATTATGTTCTTTCAATTGCTGTTTGACTATGTCAGTGAATGAAACCTTATTCCCTTCTTGAGTTATTCTCCAATTTTTAGCTTCTGTAGCTATTTTCTCTCTGTTTTCATTACTATTCTTCTTCAATTTCTCATTCTCCTCCTTTACATTTCCTAACTGTCTTTTTAGGTCCTCTATTTCTTCAGTTAAGTTTCTGTTAGCCTTCTCTAGTTGTTCCAACCTTTCAATTCTCTGGAAAATGGAGTCTACGTTACCTAACTTACGCTCCAAGTCCTCGATCACCTTATCAACTCTCTCCTCTAGTCTTATCAGTCGTGGGGGGGGGGGTTGTGTCCCCCCCACCCTCTTTAAATCCCTGGAACATATTCTCGTCACTTTCTTCTGTATTGCTCCTCTCTATACTTCTAATCTTTACATTTTTATTAGACATGTCATCCTCACTCAGTCTTTTGTTTACCTTCCGCTTGTCTGGCTGGGCCAAGTCTACTCCCTCCTCATTTCCTTCCATTTCCCTCAGTAATCCCTCCCCTTGTCCTCTTTCCCTACTTTCCCACTACTCCACGAGCAATTTCCCCCCCACCCTGCAAAAACACTAGGCACTTCTCTTTGCGTTGGGATCCACAGACTTCAGTTTTCTTCAGAACGTCATCCAAGCCGTCCATTCGCTGAAGTGTGTGTATTTACCTAGTTGTATTTACCTAGTTGTATTTTACGGGAAGGGGAGCTATGCTCGTGGGGTCCCGTCTTCATATCTCATTTTATCTAAACTATTTTTAAATTCATGTATTGTTTTTGCACACACCACTTTCTCATCTAACTTGTTCCAACTGTCTATTGCTCTGTGAGGAAAGCTGTTCTTTTTAAAATCTCTTCTATAGCTGTCTTTTTTTATTTTCTTTCCGTGTCCTCTTGTATTTCTGTCATCCCATTTTATCAGATTCTCTCTATCAGTAATTTCTATGCCTTTCATGATTCTGTAAATAGCTATCAAATCTCCTCTCTCTCTTCTTTGCTCTAGTGTCTGTAGTTTAAGTTTTTGTAGTCTCTCTTCATATGATAGTTTTGAGAGTGTTGGTGCCAGTTTTGTAATTGCTCTTTGTATCCTTTCAAGTTTTTTTATACATTTTTTTGTACTTGGTGACCATATCGTTGCTGCATATTCCAATCTTGGTCTTATCAGGGTGATTAGGATTTTCCTCACCATTTCTTCATCCAGGTATGTAAATGCCACTTTGATTGTTCTTATTAAATTAT
Source organism: Oratosquilla oratoria (assembly GCF_046742065.1). Classification (NCBI taxonomy): domain Eukaryota; kingdom Metazoa; phylum Arthropoda; class Malacostraca; order Stomatopoda; family Squillidae; genus Oratosquilla; species Oratosquilla oratoria. Next base: position 15,858,372 of record NC_134778.1, on the reverse strand, counting down.
AAGTTTCTCCAAAAATCTTATTTATATGTTTCTCAGGTGACATATTATTCATAACAATGACTCCCAGGTCCTTCTCATTTTCTACTTTTTTTATTCCTTCTTCTCCCAAATTATATGATCCTGCTATTCTGTTTTTGCTTTTTCCAAATTCCATTATACTACACTTTTTTGTATTGAACTCCATCTCCCACTTCCTACTCCATTCTTGTACTTTATTTAGATCCCTCTGTAGTGATTCACAATCTTCTTCAGTTTTCACTCTTTTCAGTAGTTTTGCATCATCTGCAAAGAAGCTCATATAGCTTTCAATTCCTTCATCCATATCATTAATATATATAGCAAACATTATTGGGGCCAGAACTGTTCCCTGCGGGACACCGCTTATTACTTCATTCCATTTTGAGTGCTGATCTCTTATCACTACTCTCATTTTTCTTTCTTGCAAAAAGTCTTCCATCCAATTTAGCAATTTACCTTGTATTCCTCCTTCATATTCTAATTTCTTAAGCAACTTCTTATGTGGTACTTTGTCAAAAGCTTTTTTTAGGTCTAGAAATGCACAATCAGCCCATCCATCTCTTTCTTGTATTATATCTATTAGCCTTGAATAGAAACATATTAAATTGGTGACGCATGACCGTCCTTGTCTGAATCCAAATTGCCTTGGATTTAGTACGTTGTTTTTTTCCAAGTATTTTACCCATCTACTTTTGATAATTCTTTCACAAATTTTTGCTATTGTACTTGTTAGAGAGACTGGTCTATAATTGGTAGGTTCTTCTTTATTTCCTCCTTTATATATAGGTACTATATTTGCTTTTTTCCAATCTTCTGGAACTTTTCCTTCTTTTAAGGAACTGCTTATTATGCTATGTATTTTGTCTGCCAGTTCATTCCTGCATTCTTTCAGAATCCAGTTTGCTATTTCATCTGGCCCATGCGATTTTCTGACATCAAAATTACCCAAGTGTGTCAATATTTCATTCTTTGTTACTTCTATTTCTTCCATAGGGGGGACTTTTTCTTTCCACTCAATCTCTTCAGGTTGTATATTTTCCCTTGTAAACACTGATTTAAAATGTTTGTTCATAATTTCTGCCATTTCCATTTCCTCAGTGTATTCAACTCCTCCTTGTCTCAATTTCTCCAAGTCTTGTTTGTTTTTCAGTTTATTGTTTACAAATCTGTAGAATAGTTTTGGTTGATCTTTACACTTTTCTATAACATCTTTTTCATATTTTCTTTTTTTCTCTCTGCACTTTTGTACATATTCATTTCTATAACCAGTATATATTTTCCATTTTTCAGGTCTTCTGTCTTTTTTCCATCTGGTCCAGGCTTTGTCTCTTTTGTCTTTTAACTCCCTACAACTTTTGTTGTACCAGCATTTTACATATTCTTTTTCTTGTTTTTGTCTTGGGACATACTTTTCCACTCCTTTTTTGTAAATTTTTGTCAAAATATTCCATTTCTCTTCCACTGATGTTTCTTCTTTGTATATTTCTTCCCAGTTTTCTTGTTGGAAGAATTCTCTTATTTTATCAAAGTTTGTTTTTTCATACATCATTCTTCCTTTTCTATATTGTTCATTTCTTTTCATATATTTTTCTTCATTAAGTTCCAGTTCAATCAATATGTGGTCACTTTTACCTATTGGTGTTTTATATTCAATCTTGTCCACTATTCTAGGTTCAGATGTAATTATTAAGTCTAGCCTCGATGGTTCTTCTTCATTTCTATACCTAGGTTTCTCTTGTATCCATTGTGTCATTGAATGGTCAGTAATCATCTCAAGTAGAGCATTTCCCCATGAGTCATCACCACTCTTTGCTGTCATTTCTTCCCAGCAGATTTCTTTGCAATTAAAGTCGCCCATCATAACTATTCTTCCTCCGTCTTCCATTATTTTAGTTAATGCTATCTTTGTGTCCTCTAACATACTTTTATATTCACTCTCCTCCCATGAGGCTGTTTTCGGAGGCACATAATTGATCACAAATTTTCTGCTCTTCTTATCTCTGTCTTCCACTTCTATCATAATCATCTCTACTGTATTCTTTCCATATATGACACCTTTCACGTTTATATCCTTCTTAGTCAGGAACATAACTCCACCCCCTTGCTTTTTCTCTGTTTCTAATCCAATAATTGTATGCATCATGTCCTACACTGTTGGGTGGTAGTGGGCCTTTTAATTTTGTTTCTACAATTCCCATTATGTCCGGTTCTTTTTCTTTCAAATAATCATTCAGCTCATTCAATCCTGTTATTAATCCATCTATATTTGTGTAAGACACTCTTAGTTTTCTGCCACTTCCATTGTGTTCTCTGTTTCCCTTATGTTTTTCTTTTGTATGTCGAACTTCCTTAGTTTCATGTTCACTACTCTCCAATAGAATCTCTCTTTCTCTGACTCCGTTCTGTTCTCGTTTTTTGTCTTAGCTTCCAGTCTTTTCTGCTTTTCTTCCTCTCTTTCCTCTTTATTCATTTCTCTTTTTATCCATATCTTTTTGTGTTGTTCACTTGTTGCTAGTTTCCCTGTTTTGGATAAGATATTCTCTGCCGTTGTTTGTGACTTGAATTTAATCTTAATTGGTCTGGTCTTGTCTGTGCTATACTTTCCGAGTCTAAATTTCTCTTCGATTTGTTTCATAATTCCTGGTTCATCTTCCTGAACTGATTCTAGTAATTGGCTTACTTTTTTCATTTTCCTCTTTGATTCTTGTGGTTCTATCTGTGTTGTGTTTCTCTTCCATTCCTAATATAATTATACATTTCTTCTTGTCTGCTAAATCCCTTACTATATTCTCCTTTTGTCTCATCACTTTAATAACTGAGTCTTCAGTATGTTCTTTCAATTGCTGTTTGACTATGTCAGTGAATGAAATCTTATTTCCTTCTTGGGTTTGCTTCCAATTTTTACTTTCTTTAGCTATTGTTTCTCTGTTTTCTTTACTATTCTTCTTCAATTCCTCATTCTCCCCCTTTACCTCTCTTAACTGTCTTTTTAGTTCTTCTATTTCATCAGTTAAGTTTTTATTCGCCTTTTCCAGTTCTTCCAATCTTTCAACCCTTTTTAAAATGGTGTTCATATGACCTAACCTACTCTCCAAGTCCTCGATCACCTTATCAACCTTCATCTCTAGTCTTGTCAGTCGGGGGGGTTTGAGTCCCCCCCACTCTCTTTAAATCCCTTGAAAATATTCTCATCACTTTCTGCTATATTGCTCCTATCTATACCTCTAATCTTCACATTCCTATTAGACATGTTATCATCCAACTCGTCTTGGGGTCTTTTGTCTACCCGGCGGCCCGTCAGGGCCATTTCCTCCACCTCCTCATTACCTTCCATTTCCCCAGTAATCCCTCCCCCTCTCCTCTTTCCTTACTTTCCCACTACCTCACGAGCAATTCCCCCCCCCCTGCAAATACAAAAAGGCACTTCTCTTTGCGTTGGTATCCACAATCTGCACTTTTCTTCAGAGCGTTCGTCAAGCCGTCCGTTCGTTGAAAGTGTGTGTGTGTGTGTGTGTGTGTGTGTGTGTGTGTGAGAGAGAGAGAGAGAGAGAGAGAGAGAGAGAGAGAGAGAGAGAAAACGGATGTTTCTGCATTTA